>NC_136488.1:51729691-51929691 GCF_053919585.1 Euprymna scolopes
TATTTCGTCCCGCGAACGTCATACAAGCAAAAAATCTTTTTTTTTTTTTAAGTTAGAATCTAAAATCATGGCGCAACACTCCTTGCAGCCATGATTTTAGATTTTAATTTTTTTTCTTGCTTGTTCACGGAACAAAATACTGCAAGATATGCAAGAAAACAATTCACCGCAGTTTGGTTTGCGCTTATTTATCATATTTGATATAATCTGCTGAATTGGCTGAGGATGGGAATGTTTTTCTATTAATTAGCGAACTCTTTAACGACATGAAAGTACAAAATACCAACAAGTTAAACAATAACCTTGAAAAGGGAATTATTGATATACATTTTTCATTATTGTTTTCTTTCTCTTTCGTCTTCATTCTTTTCTCTTATTACTTTTACCCTTTCTTCATTAAGTATCTTCTTATCTTTTAATGATTCCTTTTTTATCGATCTTTTTCTTCCTTTTCTTCCATCTTTTACTTCTTCGTTCTTATTTACTTTAATTCTTATTTTATTGCCCCCCCCTTTCTGCTTCTTTCTTTTCCCCCTCTTTTCTTCTTTGTCTCCCTCTTTATTCTTCCTATTCCTCTTCTCATTTATTTTTTCTTTCTCCTCGTTTTCTTCTGTTTTGTATTCGTCGCATCCTTTTTTCCAACCGTTTATATTTTTCTATTTTTCATTTTTTCTATCTGTTTTTTTTTCGCTCATAAATATCTCATTTGTTCCATTTGATTTCCGTCGCTGTTTTACTTCCGTTTCTTTCTTTTTCTGTGTTCTTCTTATTCCTTATCCTTTCTCTCCTCATATTCTTATGCAATAAACTTATAAACATCCCATACACATATAACGACGAATGTGGCAATGTCGAATGTGTTTCGAAGATAAGCATAAGATTTATTCGTATATAACCCGTAAGCTGTGAAATAAGATGAATAAATGCCGGAAAGTAAGAGCCCATTTCGATAATTTGAAACTAGCTTCATTTAAATCCAACTACAGAATATCGCAAGACGCAAAAATAAACATGATGAAAAAGTATATCTGAACAAAATTTTATTACTGTATTCATATATAACTATTCGCATAGAGAACTGCTTCGCCGTATGATAGTTCATCAGCAACAGCAACCATCAACAACCTCAAGCAAAGATTGAAACTCGACCGCCTAAGCAACACTCAGCGATTCTCACCGTTACACTATTTGGCTGATGATCGATTGGGTATGCAAAATTACAATGATTAAACACTGTCCAAACACCTAAGCTCTGTTTGTTTACACAAAGAGCATCGCTTTTGACGCTAGCGCCAGTTTGTTATTTCCCTCCCCAAGATACTCAACCCAAGATAAGGAGCATTTATAGTCATCCACATACTGTACTGTTTCACTATATCATAGCTCATCAGTGCGGCTAGATTAGCAACTACATCTAGTCAGGATTGAAACTCGACCGTCCAAGCGACAGCTAACGCTTTTCACCGTTACTAACTTTAATAATCGAAGTGATGTTATACCGTTGTTTGCGTCAGTTTCGAAGCAAAGAAAAACTAACACGCGTTTCTCGAATAGTAAAAGATACTAGGAATAAACTCAAATAGTGAACCAAAAAAAAAACAAAAACAAACAAAAAAAAAAAACGCTCGTCGTCAGATGAAAACCATATGATAGTAATTATTCCCATCAGAATATGTTTATATCATCACACATACACATATGTATATATTAGCAGGGCGACCCGATGTTACCCGGGATTAGATGATGATCAACGTTTCACACTCCCATATTTCTATAGTCACCGAAATCTATGAAATACACCATTTTCAATCAAATTGATTGATTGCCTGCTCTAATTAAGGACCAATCGCGATGCACCTGGAAGAAGCTTCACATGAATATCGCAGTGACTAAGTTCACAACATATCGTGGTCTACATTGCACTGTAGAGAATCTATTGTTGATTTTATAAAATTATGTTTATATATAATGAATTGCATTAAAATTTAAAATTCAAAAGTCAAGTATCATGCTTCAATTGTGCTCTAAACAGAAACATTTATTTCAAACGCGCCCTTGTCATATTAAAGAACATACTGTGGATTTCATATGCCTGGCCCTACTGGTTGTGCGGTGATAATGACTTGAATTTAAGTTTTAAATAAAAAAGTGAAGTATCATTATGAAACTGTGCTTTAAACAGAAACATCCATTTCGCACGCGCCCCTGTCATACCAAAAATCTACTGTTGGGCTTTTCGTCTTGTGTAGTAATAAAACTTCTTAAATACACTTGTGATGTTAGGCTGTGTAAGGTGTTAACTTTGGTCAACATCGCCTGTTCCTTCTTTCATCGGATTATTTCGATTATCGATTATCGATACTTATCGAAGATATCCCGGTGCAAAATCTAAGAAGCCTGCGAGATACAAAAAAATGTCTTCCTGTGAAATTTCATAAAAATTGACCCAGTCGTTTTCGAGTTTATTGGGAATTCTCACTCTCACACACATGCACAGACAACGTTTCTTTTTATATAATAATAGAGGTATATTTTTAAAAAGTAAAAAAAAGTTACAATAATTTAACATTTGTTTTTATAAATCGAAGAGTTCTAGAGGATTTCGAGGAATTTAATTTACTGTGTATTTTTATTATTATTCAATTTTCACCCCAAACAAGGCACATTGCCACTTTGAAGTAGGGGCGGGGCTACTATCGGGGACATAAGTTGCAAGGATATTATGAAGGGAGATGAGTAGCAAGATGTTTGTTCACATTACACTTGAACTTCTGCATGTTAGTACAGTTGGGAAAGCAGAATCTCAGATGGAAGTTCCAAAGTCTAGCAGTTCTGGGGAAGAAACTATTGGAGTAGAAGTCTTTCTTATACCTAGGGGTCTCTACTGTGTAGGGGTAAGATTTAGCTGCTTGTATGGGTTGTCGAGGCTATTTACGTCGAGGAGGGTACAAGTGCTTGTAGTTCTTCAGAGCATTTACCATTAAAACACTTGTAGAACAGGCAGAGGGAGGCAACATTTCGTCAATGGGACAGAGGTTGAAGCTTTGGTGACAGTTCAAGACCTATTAGGTTGGCGACTCTCTTTTGGATCCTGTTCAAAAGTGAGAGACTAGTAACAGATGCACCAGCCCAAATGTGACAACAGTACTCCATACATGGGCGAATAGTTGCCTTGTAGAGGTACAGGATAATTGCAGGCGTAAGTAGCCTGCCAGCACAGTAGAGAGAGCCCACCTTCTTCGCAGCAGCCTTGGCGATACTCTTAATGTATCCGTTTCAACTCATGTTCCCTGTGAACGTTAGGCCAAGGACGTTAAAGGAAGTACTTTCAGGTAATGTATTTTTGGCCATTGCTATTGGTGGTAGAAAAGGTTTCTTGTGATTATTGAAAGAAACAAGCTTAGTCTTGGCGGCATTTTGCTGGAATATAAAAGATAAACATGTAAAAATTGAAACAATTTCCCCGCGTATTTTGCAGCTGGATAGCACCTATTCGATCTCTTAGTATTTTTCATAAAAATAATAATGAATATATCAGAATAAAACCTGAAAAATATAAAAGTAATATTTTATACGAAATATTGCATACGTCCCATACTCCTTTGTTTCCGATGAATGCGAAGATTTAACGTTAACACCTCCTCTTCGAAAACCTATCTCTGCGGTTGTCTGCAAGAAAACCCAAGAAGAAAAAATGCGAAAATAGTCTGGCATCATTTCCTGTCAGAGAAGAAAAATATTAAGTAATGGACTGCAATTCCTGCCAGTGATGTGACGCGAAGCGTAAAATATCCCGCAATGAATGGTGCCAATATCAAAGACGTTTCAATTCTCTTGGTGTTTATGAGTTATCAGTTTATGCTCATCGGCACCATGGAATAAGGTAGAGGACAGGGCCCAGGAGACGAAATAGAATCGTAATGAATTAATGGTGAAGGGGTTCGTTAAAAAAAATTGAAATAAGATAAAATAAACAAGGATGCTTTTGGACAGAAAAATTCGGATGTTTTATTTATATGGTGACGGATGCTTTATTTATATGGTGACGGATGTTTTATTTATATGGTTTTTATTTGGAGGATTTAACCCTTTACTAGCCGCTGTTCGGTTCGGTATTAAAATCAGGCGAATAGAGTCTTTGTCATTCTGGTATGCCCAGTTGTCTGTTAGTTTGCGATATAGTCCTGTGTAGTTCTAGCAATTCCACTCTCCCAGGCGTGTAAGTTCTCAACCTTTGAGAAAGTGGTTAGTTTATTTTCACATATTCCCACCATGGGAAGGAGATAAATATTTAACCCTTTGAACTTCAGCGGGAGAAAGGAATACTGACGAGTCAATGTATATGAGAAAATATTACTTCTGATGTTTTTAGATGAGGATTCGTTATTCGTAATAATTCGATTCATCGGACTAATGCTCTAATCTTGGGCATCATTTTCACAACGTTTTAATTGATGTAACCTCCGATCTTCTTCAGGTCGAACTCAGGAATGTTTCTGTCGAACTCGGGAATTTGATCCGCAAGAACCAGTGGCGCAGTGATTAGAGTATCTTGGAAAAATCAGTTGTCAAAAGTGATATTCTCCTGAAAGTTGAAGGTTCAATTCTCAGTGTAGGCGACTGAAAAATACAATTGCGAATTGTTTAGGATCTCTATCTAACCCTAACCCGACGGAACACGAGCAAGCTACTCCCGTGAAGTAAATAAAAGGTTTCGTTCGAAATGCCGTCCAAATTCCTGAGTTCAACAGAAAAAAGATACAGTGACGAGGATGACACTAGACCTCCCTCCCCAATTTTTGAGTGGCCTTGTGCCTAATTTTTTGTTTTGTTGTTTCATTTTGTATATTTGAAGAGAATAAAAAATATATAGTTCAGAGTGTACTATTTGTCCTGTCCTTTGGTTGGTGAAAGAGAACTTTTTTTCTAGACTTATAAATTTGTTCATTTTTGTCCCAATCCACATTGCTCGTTTTGCGGAAGCTAGACTTTCTCTACACTAAAACTGACATTGTTTCTCACGCCGTCCTGATGGGGAGGCAGATGAACAGAGACAACTGGACTATAGGCAGGATGCGGCATAACTATGTTACAAATTCATTAATTTTGTTGCTGTTTATTTTAACAGTATGTGGCTAGTCATTGTTCCATTAAAAAAATGCACGTTTACAATTGTACTTTTCAACCAACTTAATATAGAGTCGATGAAGGTCACTTGCAGGAAAAGCTGTAATAATTACTTGACTGAGATTTAATTTCGTCAGACATTTTATTTTCATTTTAGTTTTATGTATTGACTTCTCCGAATGAAAAAAATAATGCCTTAAACTTAATTAATTTCTTGTGTGAAAATATTTATTTCCGGAAAGATTGCACCGACCTGTTCACTCTGATGGATTGGCAGCTGTCACTATAAATCGCTCTCGAGCATCCACTTCACTCTTAATAGGTTCAATAATCTTTTAATCTAGATAGTCACCGTTCCATTCCATGAAGATCTATTTCCTTCAACTGCAACCTTCATGTTATTATAGCTGTTGTTATTAGCCGTATAGCAAACAACAATTTCTCAAATAGCATTTTGCAATTCTCTGTTGGACAGCGGTTGTGTGTGAGACTGACAAGAAAGAAGCTCTCTTTAATCTTCATTTTTTTCCCCGACTCACAAGAATCAGTTATAATTTATTTCTTTTTATATACGCCCTCGTTCCGCCATGGGAAATTTTTCTTGTCGGTTGGTAAGTCACACTGAATTCTCTCAACCCAGCTATCACAAAATTGCAAGAAGTCTACTTGTTCTATACCTTCTAATAGCAATTTCATATTTTGCAGTACAGTAGAACCTCGGGACACGGTGACCCTAGGGTACGGTTTTTTTTCAGGTTTCGATGTGGACTACGATGTTTTTCCGGTCCCTGGTTACGGTATTTACCCCGCCGTACGGTGCTATTTATAATATTATTTAATTATATACATGTGTATTATACACTGTACTGTAATTTTGTTACTAATTTTTAATGCCGTATACCGGGGCTCTACTATACAAGGCAAACAAGCTCAGCAATTGAGTAACTTGTATTGTACTGTACTAAAGCAGTACTTACCCTAGCCGGTTTAAGCGGCTTCCTCCAAAAACGGTCCTGAGTCGCTTGAATATCCATGTCAGGGAAAATTACGGCGTTAGGTTTATGCAGCTCTTGCAGAGAGGTATAAACGTCCTTCTAAAATATAGTGCCTGGTATTCACATTTGGTAGTGACAAGACTCAACGTTTTTTCACGTCGGTGACCTAATGAGAATCGATGTGTCAAGAGGATTGTGTCGTATATATATACGGCATATAATATGTGCATGAGAAAATGACAATTTCACATCAACGGATGGTGAAACTTATTATAAATTAAAGATGAATGCCGTCGCAATATGTAAATTAGTCAGATTTTACAATTTATTTTGATAATTTTCCTATGTGATGTAAATTGTTTGGAATGTTATTTTAAAAGCAAGTGTAAATAATCATTTTTCTACAAAAAATTAGCGCTCGAAACTTAAGTTTTATATTTTAAAAGCTATTAAATGTTGCTTATCAAATGTCGCAATAAACTTAAATGTAAACATCTATATATATAAATCTTACCTGTATGGTTTAATGTATGTATGTATGTATGTATATATGCCTAAAACTTTCGACAGGGGCGACGGATTTTTACGAGATCAGTCTCGTTTTGAAGCGCGATCCTTCGGATGACAAATATCGAATAATTGGCTAAAAACTTTAATTTCTTCACCTTCAACTAGGCACTTTTCTACAAGGAGCTGTCACATTTTCGCCGATATTTTTGAATGTCATCCCCTCTTTTTGATTACGTAACCTTAATTTAAATCTACGTCACGTTCGGTTTGGCGATGAGCGATTTTATAGTTCTTTGCCTCATTCGCGGTACGGGTTCGAGCCTACTACCACTGTTTTTTTTCTCAACACCCACATCCAAACACCCAGGCAGTGCCGGGCACCCATGCTAGTTTAGTTATATAAGAACCAGATAATCCTAAGATGGGATAATGTAACTTTTGTAAAAGTGGCATAAAGAGTACATGTTGTTGCCTTGAAAGAGTACAAAATTGACTATAAAATTTAGTAATAATTTTCCACTCGCTATAGACTCCTTTTCACAGAACAGACGATATTAGTATCTCGCTATTTTATCATCGATTCTAGGAAAGGTGCTTCACTGAGTTTCAATCTTTGGTTTCTCCTTGCAAAACATCCATTCCCGCAGTACTGCTTCCTGTTGATGACATGATCGTCTTCAAATCCAATGCCATCGAATGTCACAACAATATGAATTCCACATACGATCAAACGCAATCTATATCACTGACTAATGTGAGTACCTTTATCATGCTTTTCATCTTTCAGCCAATAATTATTCCATCTCATTAATCTTTATTCTCGACTGTCTTTTAGCTTTACTAAAAATAATCAACGTTTCCGCTGAGTTGACTCAAGACTTTTAAGGCATTTGAAGAATTTAAACTTGAAATAACATTTTCTTTTATCTGTCAAGTTTGAATACAAAATAGCATTTTCGTCGGTCTGTCACGCTTTAGTTATATTCATCGCTAAACGCGTAAACTGAATGGATGCATCTTAAGCATACTTGTTTTTTTGTTACTTAAAAAATATTCCCATTCATTGTCGCCATGTTTGAATCTGTTCACAAGATTTGCCGTCTTCATGTCTCGAGTGATTACCTTAAAACTGATCTGTAGTTTGCGTCAGAAAATCATCCGAGTGAAAACAAAAATTTTCAGTTTTAAAAAAGGATTGTCCAATTAGCTACTCTAAAGCTTCATTAGCGAATGTTCAAATATTTGCCCCGGTTTTATTTTTCGTTCGAATGTTTCGTTTTGTGCTTCTATTGGTCCTCGCCTCCCATCGAAGGTTAAGTTTGAAAGTGGGTAAAATAAAGCCCCCTAAAACGTAACATTTGAGACTGTGGGTACAGAAATCAGTACTTTTGCATTTTTTTTACACGGTGGTCACCACTTATCAAGGCTCGGAAGCCACTCAGGGATAAGGGTTATTCCAAGTACAGTACGTTGGTGTGGAGATTTAATGAAGTGTTTACTTAAGAGGGCGGTTCATTAGGAATTTGTTAACGTTGGACTTGAAGACATCCAAGTTGTAGTCAGGTGGGAAGCAGGCAGACGGAACAGGCTAGATTTCCGTAAATATTGGCTCGGGTTCGACTGACAGCTGATGTAATCTGCCTGAATATGTTGAGCTCTGATCACGTTGATAATTCAATGAAAAAGCGATATGGAACGCGCTTAGCAAATAAAAATCGAAGCAGTCGACTTTTAATAAGTTGAAAAATGTTTTTAATCACACACAAGTTTTATCAGTTCAACACCAATTCTTACCCTAATCATGTTATCAAACAGTTTATCTTCACGTAAAAAATAACATAAACACATTTTTACACAAAAAGAAAAAAAATTCTTACAACTTTTCTTGAAAAACAAAAACTAGAATTCAAAGGTTTTCTGGTAATAAATATTAAAAACTTACAAATAAAATATCAATATGGAAGAATATAAGAAGGTTATATAAATGCAGAGAACCGGCTGTTGTGTTGACGTGACGTATGAACAAAAACGGACAAACGAAAGAATGTCTTATTTGTTTGTTTATTCATTTGATTTCATATATCCATTTATTTTTCAAGATAATCTCTTTTTCAAAGGGAAACTGCCAAAGAATGCTCCTAAAAAGAAAACATTGAAATATCGTAAGGCGGAAATAGATGTGCGAACAGGACGACTGTAAAGCAGAAAAGGGTTTTCCATTAAAATTCTCTTTAAAAAATGTTTCTATTTAAAACAAAAAAACAAAAAATTAAAAAGCAAAATATTCATGAAACTTACGGTAGGTTGTTGTTATATTTTATTTGTATTACCTTTTTTTGTTTCGTTGTAATTAGTATCCGATAAATGTTTTTGCTAGCGTTTTACAATTTTATCGTCTGGCAGTTAACGTCCGCTGCCAGAAATCCGGTGCTTGGCCTATTCCGGCGGTTTACATCAGCTCATGGAAATCCAGTGCGCTAAATGCAGAAATAGCAAGAAATCTTTACAAAACCATAGCCATTTCTTCACGAATGAGAACACCTGAGACAACTGGCAATAAACCCATCTTCGCTTTGAAAGGGAGAGATAATACCTGGTAGGATTACCTCCTACACTCAATGTTTAACATTTATTCTGACTCCAATTATTTTATAATCCGAAACAAAAACAAAGAAGAAAAATCTTTTCTACCTTATATTAATACGCTAATTCGCTTCGACTGTTATCAACCTGAAAATCCCTTAAAACAGAAATGAGATATTCCAAATCGCACCAAGCATTATTAGACTGAATTCTCTTATTATGAAAATGGAATATTCTAGAATGCCCAATAAACAATTGTTTCAAATGGATAAGGTGGGTGCAGATCGCAATACTAATAAGTCTGTTATTGCCAGCCAGTGCCTGAAGAATGAAGATCGCAATACTAATAAGTTATTTATCGTCAATCAGTGTTTGGCCGGTGCAGGTAACAATACGAATAAGTTAGCAATCGCCAGCCAGTGTCTAATGGGTGTAGATCGCATAACTAATAAGTTATTTATCGCTAATGAGTGTCTGGTGGGTGTAGATCACAATACTAAGTTATTTATCACCAGCCAGTGTATGGTGAGTACAGATCACGCTACTAATAAGTTATTTATCCCCAGACATCTGCACCAACCATAGTTGGTGCAGATCAAAATACTCATAAGTTAGTTATCGCGAGTCAGTGTCTGTTCGGCGCAAATCACAATACAACCCAGTCAGTGTATGGTGGATGCATATCACAATACTAATAAGTTATTTATCGGCAGCCAGTGTCTGGTGGGTACAGATCAAAATTCTTATATGTTAGTTATCATTGAACCAGTGTCTGTTCAGTGCAGATCACAATACAATGTTACTTATTGCCATTCAATGTATGGTGGATGCAGATCACAATACTAATAAATTAATTATAGCCAGCCAGTATTCGATCGGTGCAAGTCACAATAATAAGCTAGTTATGGGTAACCAGTGTTTGGTCGATGTAGATCAAAATACTTATGGTTTTTATCGCTAGTCGTGTCTTAATTTTTATTTTTTGTAATAATATATCTCAAGTAATTATGCATATTTGTCTGCAAAAATATATTTATTTGATTCACGGTCTGGTCGGGACTAATATTACACTGATTATTCTATTAAAAGACATTCTATTGTTTGCTTTCGTGATGATGTTTCCAAATTTCGTGGAAGTTCCACGAGTTCTGCTAGTATACACATTAATACGATAGGTGTATGTTATTTTATGTGTCTCACTTACATCATTTTTTTTCAGAGTGATTATTGTGACCTTCCGTTTCGTGTAGTAAATAATTTTACCAAGTATTCTTTATATGTTTTGGTTTCGGTTTCGATTATACCTGATGGTACTCAAGTCATCTATGTTTTTCATAAATAAATTTACCGAAAATTCTTCATAATGTTGGTTTCGGCTTCGATTATACCTAAAGGAATTAAATATATATATATATATATATATATATATATATATATATATATATATATATATATATATTCATTCATGCTGTGCTTATATATATATGTGCGTCTCTTTATCCTTTTCATCGTTGCTGTTTCATGATCGCCTTTTCATGAGTGTCCGTGATCCTCCCGTCTATTTAACTAATAATATTTCTCATGCAGGAAAGACACAACGCGATTTTTGCTTCAAAGTTTTATTGGGTAGAATCGACTTAAGAGAGAGAGAGAGAGAGAGAGAGAGAGAGAGAGAGAGAGAGAGAGAGAGAGAGATATGACTATGATCATCTCCTTCTTACTAACGTAAGAAATTAGTGACTTCATGGACAGAGACTCTGGATAAGATTCAGCTGAAATTTTTTCCCCATTATTGGACGCATCTTGTTCGCATTCTCTGCCTCTTAGCGTTTTTCTTGCTCGAAAATCGGACTCATTTTCATCGTCTAATATTATTTTGTCTATCGTTTGGCTTGTTCCCCACCCCGCTTCAACAAGACACCCAATCTCTGAATACAATTCTGTTTGCAGATTTTTTAAAAATAGATAGACAGATAGGTTATCATGACATGTACTAAAGGTGACTACTATAAAAATGCACACTATCTAACTTAATCGGTACTTACTGGCTTAGGATACCTATTATATAACATTTCCATTTGTCTGCTTTGAGCCAAACATTTCACAACTTCGTACGCATTCACTGTAAATTGTTGCCCTGGATCTCGGAAGCAAATCTTCAAACTTATGCTATATTGAATAGGTGCAGCCAACGAGGATGACGTCATCACGAGACTCTATGCAACAAGAAGAAGCTCAAACATTTATCTAACCTTAAGGATTACTACACTACCATCCTTATCCTCGAGAGGCGCTCAGACCTCAATAAGTTGTGACTCTCAATTAAAAAATTCCCTTTTATACGTAAAATCAACCGAGACTTGGAGCATTGGATATCACTTAAGTGTGAATATGATTCGCCAGATGCAATTTGATTGACGGGTCATGAGCTCAAGGTCAGCTAACACCCGATAAGAAAAGCACATCGTTGCTTGATTATTACAAGTGCGTGGTGTAAGGAATATTTGAAGTTAGATTAATCTTTGGCGATAATTTAGTGATTACACGCCATGTAAGGTGCCGTCATTTAGATGACTCCTTCCTTCCGGCATAAGTTGCTTCTGACGAGACCACCCGAAGCAATTCGCGGCTAAAAAAATGATATTTGTGTACAAGTATAAGATAAGTGATTATTCGCTCGAGTTGTATGTGGAGGGGATAGATATCTACCCACGTTAAAGAAATGCGAGGGTAATACATTTCAGAATTTGGTGGAATGAGAAGTGTGGTGTGGGGGTGGGAAGCTTTAGAATATAAATGTTATATAGACTTTTTAAAAGCCTTCTATTTTCTGATGCATGCCCCCCCAGGCAATGCCGGATAACCTTGCCCGTCTTTATATAAAAAAGGAATCTTATCTCCTGATTCTTTGCCTCATGTAATTTCTATCTAAATGTACATTCATAGATGTACATGAATAGGGGCCATTCCTTCTTTATTCACCTCCCCCCTATCTATTTATCTGTCTATCTATTTCATTATCTTTTCATGTTTATTCTTACCTCCCCCTCTTCTCTTGACACAAGCACATGTGATCGCGTGCAGGAAAACTATCTCTCTCCGTCTTTGTCTCTCCATTTCTCTCACACCCAATACACACGCACACATACATACATGCATTCACACACGCAACACATATGCACACATACACACATACACACGAAGTCTAAGTACAGTTTTTAATCCCACATGACATATGAGACCATCATCTCTATTCAACAGTATATATTAAAACCATGTCATTTTTATCTTTATTAACATTTCTTTTTTTTTTTACCTTCTAGTCTTCTTATGCAGTTTACATATGTCTGAATTGTCTAATCTATTTTAACTCTAAACGACAGCTGTTATGTTATAAAGCTTGTGAAACCCGCATAACATCCCTGGTTAGAATTTTGTTTTAACCTTTTTAATGTAATTTATGAAACACAACTCATTCTCTTATATTAATTTCATTACTAAAAAAGATAATTAATACATTAAACGGTACGAAAATGAACGAGATTTAAAACCGACATATACACGATAAAAAGCGTACAGCAATAGAATTTAAATATGTGTACCGAAGTGGACACACTGTAGGTAAGCGTGCACTACCGTTTTTCTCTGTAATTGAGCGGTAAAATCACGTTTGATTACAAGTTTGCCATTGCGATGAGTTAGTTAAAATACTGTCGGAATGTTTCTTCAGTTTCGGTGTTTATTAAGTAGCCAGGCTGCAAGTCGTTTATAGAATTCTTAAAGTCACAAACCACATCACAGGTTCAACATTATACCTGATTGTATGCGCTATAAGAATATATATATATATATATATATATATATATATATATATATATATATGTATATATATATTAGGGTAGGTCGATTTTGGAACTGTACAAATATGCCATAGATTTTAACGATGCTTGAAAAAGGGTCACCATTTCGGTCGGTCCCTTTTTGGGGGCACCTCCGAAATTAGAGAGAGAACAAGAGTGCTGAAAAAGAACGGTTGTGGAAAAGAAAACATCGGGTTATAATTAAGTGCGACGAGACTTTAGGATTGATGATGTTTTATAAAGGTTTTCAAGATATAAGGGTACGAAGAGGATGGTACATATCTTTGATAAAAGTCTTTACCCAGGAAAACTGGTCCATCGCGTGTTGATGCTTCTATCGTTTCCGCATGTCTGAGACAGATTTCTCCTTTGTATCTCCCTCCAAGACAGTCCTCTATTCCGATTGGCTGAAACCTGAAGAAAGGGAGGGAAAAGTAGAAGAGTAGGGAGAAAGAGAGAAATAAGGGAAGCATACCGTAGCAGCATCATAGTAGTAGTTCACTACATAAAATGGCATTTGAAGAAAGTTGCAAAATAATGTCAAAAGTTAAAATATTTTTCTTTAAAATTTCGTATTTTATTGTGCATTTCATACCAAATAAATTCGTATTTTTGTTACGGTATGGGTGTCACTCCGGGTACATATCGCTTAAATAAAATCCGAGTATTAACAACAACAACAACAACAACAACAACAACAACAAAAATAAAATATATTATAATAATAAATATTTTAAAGGTTATTATTCCGTGTTTTTAGAGATTAAACGGAAATATAAAAAATAACAAGGAATGAAAACGTTATAATATTTGATTTAATATAGAAATATGTATATATTAAGTAATGTGATTGATAATTTAAAATTTAAAAATCAAATTATAATTAAATTAAAAATCTGTTTCATAAGAAGGAACAACAACAAAATCAATTATCTGTACGATCGTTTCGGAAAACAATGCTTTTTATTGTGGCAGACATCAAGTTACGTACAATAATTACATATAGTTTTTTAATAAGCAAGGTCTCCTCGTCAGCAAATTTTGAAGGGGTTTTATTAAATTTAAAAGACACCATAAATAAACCTAGCATTAAAAGTAAGGCAGATGTATCTTTTAATTTTTCGCCTTTTGAAATCAGGAACTATGGTTAAAATACTCATTTAGATGTTTGGTATAGCTTTTTACCTTATTGAATATATATTGAATTAGCTCTAGGATATTTACCTATCGAGCTTATTATATATCTAAATTACAACGAGCACTTTCTCTTTCCTGTATTTTAATTAAACTAGTAATTTCACTGTTACATTGAAATACACTCAGCTCTTTAGACTATTGTTCTAATGTATATATATATATATAATATATATATATATATATATATATATATATATATATATATATATATATATATATATATGGAAGTTTTATTCGTTGGGTAATTACACGGAATCACCGGTTGAAATTACGACCCCCGTGCGTTTTTGTTTACTGTTTACATTTTCATCAAACTGGTGAATTATCTCTGAACCTAATTTTCTCTTTAAATATCGCTCAAATTTTTCATTAAAATAGACTCAAATATAGAATATACAACATACGTAATTATTCTGATTTGTTTCTATTTTAAAAAGATAGTGTTTAGTCATTAAAAAAAAATTACGAGCCGAACTCAGTTTTCTCTTTAAGGTAAGTAAACAGTGCTTTAACTTATTGTGTTTATTTCAAATTTTATCAAATTTATTAAAAAAAAAAATTTGGTACTCATGCACTTATCTTACCGTGCTGAAATAATAACATTATTGTATAGAAAACTATTTTAACATCGAATTTAACTTGAAAATACGATCTTTAAAATAGCACGGTAACATAAGTGCATAGGCATCAAATTTTTTAATCAAATTTATTTAAAACTTATTTGTGTAATTTAATATCTGAGTGTATTTTTTTTTCAGATATTTTATTCTAAATATTCCGAAAATCTACAATTACAACTCGCAGTAAAAATGTAATGAAATTTTCCGGTCTATCTACACCATTGAATAAAACGGAGCCTCCAAATTACCGACAAATTATTCAATATAGTTACTATTTAATAAATACTTATCCTCATTGCTATTTCCAAATTAATAACAAAGGAAGTCATGGAGATTTGGAAAGCGGTTAATCCATGTTTACCTCTTTTAAGTGAAATGACTATTTTAAAAAAGGTTACTATACTCTGTTTCAAGAAAGCCAAACAAATGAATACAAAATCTCTCCCCGCTTCCCAAAAGAAGTTCTGGATAGAAAAACTGGATTCACTATTTGATACGTCGTACTGTTCGTGCTATCTGCCAGTTTTAAGTTGTGATAACCCTCATGAAAAGAAAATTGCCAGATTGAGCACATTATTTGCACTTCAACAAAAGGTAAGTTATTTTCTATTTTTTCCAATGTCTTTGTGAGATAATCTTATATCCAAACCAATTTCCATATTTTAATGCAAACTAATTTTTATATTAGTCTGTTTAGATGTATTTTAATATAAGTAAAATCTGATTTTTCAGGTTCCAGTTGAGGACAGTAAATACCTACAGGATCAGAGGAGCAGAATAGGGCCGGAAGGTCCTTTTCAGCTTGGTCCAGTTATTAAAAGTACTATGAAAAAAAAAAAAAACGAACGAGAGGGGTTAATAAAAAATGTACATTCATCACCAACATCTTCAACTTCAAATCTCCAGAGTAACATTTCCTTTCCCTCTTACTCATCTTCTCAAAATGAAGAACCAGAAAAAGAATATTTGCAGCCAAAATGTCATTTAAAAGGGCCTTATAGCCTTATCAAATTTCTCAGATATGCTCTTGAATTAGTCAGGGGGGGGGCATATCTTCTAATCTTGGAGCCAGCCTTGCCAATGCCTTGCTCTTGGATTTGCAGGCTATGGACCTTCTTATACCCTATATTAATACAAGCAATATTCTTATTTATAAAAGTAAAGTAGACAGGGCAAAAACTAAAGTGAAAATAACTGACCCCCCCCCAAAAAAAAACAATGAAAGTATGGACAATTTGATATGCATTGGAGTTGATGGGAGAATGGATAAGGATACAGTGTTTTATAAAGAAATTGTGGAGGAAAATGGACAGCAAACTATGAAAAAAAAAACCCAAACAATTAACTTTTACAATAGAGACAACATATGAAAGTAAATATCTTATACACAGAGTTCTTCCTAACAGTGGTACAACAGGTGCTATTCATGCAGAGCAAGTGATGTTTTGCATCAGTTCAACAGTGAAAAGACTATTAAGGCTATCCTTGTTGACAACACTAATGCCAACATAAGTTGTGAAGGTGAAAAGGTGAAATGGTTGCAATTTAAAATTTTTTATTTTATCTTCATACAATTGGTTGCTCTTTGCACCGTAATGAACTACCTTTCAGGACTCTTTTTTAAAAACATGGATGGTTGTGCAAAACGCCCTACAACATTCAGTGGACCCCTGGGGAAATTATGCTCAGATGATTATCATGATTTACCTCAAATATTATTTTCCACTATTAGCAGTCCTTTCGATTCAATTTTGAAAATTGATGAAATAAATGACCTCAGTTGTGACCAAAGATTACTGTATGAATATGCAGTAGGTATTTATTGAGGTAAGGTTGACTCTAGATATGCTTCGTGGAAAATTGGTCCTTAAAACCAGGCAATATGGCTAACTTTAGCCATCAGACTCATGTGTTTATGGACTCGTGGTGCATACCCACAAAGGCGCACAACAAAACTCCAGAGATTAATACATTTTATTGTAAATGTGTATGCTATTTGTTGGTTTGAAATTTAAAAAACTAATAAATTCCACAAGCAGCAATTGCATATTTTTAATATGATCAAGAGAATTAAGGAGCAGCCTCATGAAATTCAGCAGATTGCATTAAAACACATACAAGGTAATGCGTTTTGTTTAGTGCTTGAAAACTTTCTATATTTAATGGTCAAATCTGAGGAAGTTGAAGTAATAGAAGAAGCTTCAAAAGGAATTTTGGCCATTAGTAAGTAAACATTTATTCATTTATCAATGACTCAATTATTTATTTTAATTTATACAAACATTTTTAAGATTTTATCTAATTTCACCATAATTATAAAAGCAGTACACATGAAATTTTTAAAATATTTAATTAATTTTTATATTCTTTCAGGAGTGGGGAGTCAACCAAGAAACGATTAAAAAGAATACGAAATATTAATTTTAATGCGACTCATTGGACACAATAGATTTGACATTGGGTGGTATTTTTGAACCACCAATGAAGGAAGATTTTTTTTCTGATTTTGAACTTAGAAAATCATTATTTAATGGGAGCAAGCTTGACTTGTAAGATTTGCCCTCACATTCTCAGGGCGTGGAACGGGCAGTCAAGTTAACAACGGAAGCATCACAAACTGTATATGGTTTTGAATCAAAACATCGACAGCCGAAGTTTTTGAGTCAGAACTTAAAACTGGCAGATAGCACGAACAGTACGACGTATCAAATAGTGAATAAAATCTCGAGCTATGGAATAGCTGGAAATGTCATCTCCAGCATTAAATTCTTTCGCGCTTATAGGTCTATCAAAGTGGTCGTTAATGGGCAGAAATAGGCCACAGTATTAATGCTGGTATACCCCAAGGATCCATATTGAGCCCAACTCTCCTCCTTATCTTTATCAAGGACCTCGCAAACCATATACTGCGATCATTTGTCGACATCTATGCGGACAATACAACCATCTATGGTAACACTACAAAAGCCGACAAAGATCAGAAGTCTTCTGATTCTCTTTCCTCTTACCTTAAACGTGTGTTACAATGGGGTAATAATACGTCCAAAATCAAATCTGTTCACCACTAACGCTTATATTATTTACCTCAATTGAAATGAAAATCTCTTGCCTGTTTTGACTCAGTTTTACCCTGAATCTGAAACGAAATACCTACATTAGATCCCTAACCACTCCAGGAAGTATCTCACTCCCGCTACGATCCTCTACCTGTACAAAAAACAATTTCGTTCTAAAAGGAAGTACTCCTGCCACATCTAGGTTGGAACTCTTTCCTGTCTTGACAGAGTGCAGAACATCTACTTAATACTTAACCCTTATCCTAGAGTTGCCACAGAGCCTTGATAAGTGGTGACCCTCAAATTAAAAAAAAAAAAAAAAAAAAATGAAAAGGGGGGATGCAGATTTTCAATTTGAAGATTATTTATGATTTGTTATATTAATATTATTTTTTACAAAATAAAAAGACATCCTCTGATTTGACATTTTTAGGTATTTAAACGAATATTCAAGACAAACCTTGCAAAAACGAGGAATTTTCAGTATATTTTTGTCTACGACTTTGATACAAAACGCTCAAAAAATTGCTCAAGAATTTGATCTATTTTTTGCATGAGTACTTAATAAGTCTAGACGCAACTTTCGGTAAGTGCCATTTTTTAATATCCTGAGAAAAGTGAAAAATCGACCTACCCTAATATATATATGTATTAGATGCGCACTTGCCTGTAAAATATTCACATCAATAACTCGTCTAACTATAATCAGTGTAAAAAAACTTCCTTTTCTTTTGTTCATATAGAATCAAAAAGAACATCCATGAATGTGAAACGCGATTCCCCGCAGCTGCTTTCCAGTTAACTATAACATCGTCGTTTTTAAGCTATATCTAAGCTGTTTTCTTAAATAAGCAAGAACTATTCATCCAAACCATCGGTTCGAATCATCTCATAGCACTCTTCAGCATGTAACCGATAATTCCATTTTATTCTCGAATAAATATTGGCTTTTATAAGTAGCGACTCATCGGTGTTGTTTCGTCTGTTACATTTCAATTTGAAATAACATTTTTATAATGAAACACACGTTCTTATATTCTATTGCATCTATATGTCCACTATTTGCTATGTTAGGCTTAAGTTTAAAATTGAATTTGCGTTAGTCAATCCCGTTTAAGTTTGAAATTGAGTATTTGTTGGTCTGTCTCGTTTAATTCTGAAATTGGATTTTTGATTGTCTGCCTTGTTTTAGCGTGACATTGTTTTTTCCTTGGTCTATCCCATTAAGTTTGACATTGGATTTTTCTTGTTCTGTCGCATTTAAATTGGGGTTTGGCATTTTTGATCTGTCATGTTTACATTTGAAATGAGATTTTCGTTGGTCTGTCATGTTAGCTTTTAAATATAATGTTAATTAATCTGTCACGTTAGAGTTTAAAATAGCTTTTTTTTAACTGCGCAGATTCGATGGATGTATCTTAAGAAAATTCTTGTTTTAATTTTAGGGGTTTTCTTTATTAATTTATTTTCAAGGGGCGTGTCTAACGGAAATTGCTAAAGTACCAATTTGACGTGTTGACGCACCCCCTCCTCTCAACAAAAAATCCCGAGAGGAATTTGTGTTCGACACTTACCGATCCAACCCTTGAAAAGGGCGTACTTCATTTTACAAAATGCTTTGGGATCAGATGAGTAAGAATTCGGTGTAAAATAAATAAATAAATGAATAAATGAATAAAATGATAAAAAAACAAAAACAACAACAACAAAAAACAACGGATATTCAATCTGCACCGTTAACGATAAAAATGGTCTCATAATTAAGTATGGTAAACTGACTAAATGACGGATGTAATTCTCTTCAGAGATATATGGACGTATCTCAAATAAGATGCGTCTATTTGTTCTACGTGACTCGCAATTAAAATATGATTTCAATCTTAGACGGGACAGACCGAACGGCGGACGGACAGACATAGTCTCGTATAGAGATGATTAGACATACCTAGAAAATGAACATATCGTTTATAGAACAAAAAGACGAGAAGAAAAGTTATCGATGCAATATTTGAAGATTTCTACCAGGAGAACGAAAAGAAAGTGACGAAAAGGAACGAAAAAAAGAAATAGAAAAAGAAATAGAAAGTAATCGTAAGAAAGAAAAGAAAGAAAACGTAGAAAAGAGAAAGAAAGTGATTAAGAAATAGAAAAATAAGAAATGATGAAAGAGTACTGTTGGACCCAATTCGTAATTTTCATTAATACTCTTTGAAAAAAAAACGTATGAATGTACCACCTGCAGCTAAAGAGTTAAATATTATAATGTAGATGCTAAATCAATTCTCTGTTCCGACGTAGAGTGACCAATCAAGGAACGTTCTCGACGATCAGTCCGACAGAGAGTTTGCTATGGAGGTATTTTCTGACCTCTGTTCTGTCGGACTGAAGTATATATCATAGCAATTTTCAAATCCGGTGAATATATTTTTTAACAAGTTTTAGACTTGTTAAAATGGTATCGACTTCAAAAAGTTTTTTTGTTATAGTTCATACATTTTTATTAACATTTTTTTAAACTAGAGGCTGCGCCGCGTCGGCACACACAACGGTGAGTCAAACACAAAATCGAGTACATTCAGCATCAAGTACACACAACATTATCTTACCATCAATGCTTACCTTGTAAACTCGGAGTATGGGAAATTCCCATATGCACAAACAAAATCACTGAAAAAACAAAAATACCCTAACTAAGGATTAGGATAATGATTACACGTTGGATAAAATGGTCAAAATTATTACGGACTTGCCACGATTCGAACCTGGAATCTTCTAATCCGCAGTGAGACGCGTTACCCATTGCGCCACAATGAGTTTGAGATCAGTAGTGAATTAATAGTAAATAAGTTTGGATTTAAGAAAATTTATATCAAATAATTTTGGGTTTGAGATTAACAGTGAATTATTGGTAAATAAGTTTGAGTGGAGAACAATAGTAAATTAATAGCAAATGTGTTATCGGTTTGAGATTAATAGTGAATTAATAGTAAATAAGTGTAAGTTTGTAGCAGTAGTAAATTGATAGCAAATAATTTGTGGGATTAATAGTGAATTTATAGTAAAATGTTTGGAGTTGAGAAAATAGTAAATTAGTAGAGAATAATTTTGGGTTTGTAGATTAATAGTGAATTAATAGTAAATAGGCTTGGAGTTGAGAGCAATAGTCAATTAATAGCAAATAATTTTGGGTTGAGATTATTAGTGAATTAATAGTAAATACGTTTGCATTTAAGAATAATAGTAAATAAGTAGCAAATTGACAAAGTTCCCTCTGATTCTCTCTCCTGATATTGAGCGCGTGATACAGTAGGGGAAGAGGTGGATGATTATTTTTAATGCATCTAAAACCAACACCTATCTTTGCATCATAAACGCTCTGACCTCCATTTGGCATCAATTGAAATGAATGGCTCTCGTCTTGGGGAGGCTCCATGTTTTGACAAGCTTCTCGGTTTGACCTTTACTCCTGATCTGAAATGGAACACCTATATAAATCTGTTGCCAAAGTCGCTGGGAAAATGGTGGGATCCTTCTACCGCTCAAGAAGATATCTAACTACTGATGCAATTCTCTATCTGTATAAAAGTGAAGTACGTCCAAGGATGGAGTACTGCTGCCACATCTGGTCAGGAACTGCTAAAACAGCCTATCCTGCCTTGACAGAGTACAAAATGGACTTTGTGGCTTAGTGGTGGATGCCCTTTTCTCTTCCCTGCAACCTCTCTCCCACAGAAAAGAAGTTGCGAGCCTGTCTTTGTTTTATCGTTATTTCCATGGCAGGTGCTCGTCTGAGCTCCAATCCCTCCTCGTCAATCTTTCACGATAAACACCCGTCTAGCTGAAACCACTGTCAATTATTTTCCCCACTCTTTATCTATGCCTAAATCAAAACATAGATTCAATGAGCAAAGCTTCTTTCTTAGAAGTGCACGCCTGTGGAACTCTGTTCCGTTTCCCTGTTTCCCACCTGACTACAACTTGGATGTCTTCAAGTCCAACATAAACAAATCCCTGATGAATCGCCACCTTAAATAAGACACTTTATCAAATCTCCAATACTAACGATTACTACGATACTATCCCATTGATTACTGTACACGCAATAACACTTATCCCCGAGTTGCTTCCAGGCCTTGATAAGTGGTGACCACCATGTAAAAAAATATTTGGGGGTTGAGATTAATGGTTAATTAATCAATCTATTATATCTATTAAAGTGATATTGTCTGTTTGTGTGTGTACATTTCCCTAGCAAACAACTCGGTCAATTTTGATCCATAGACTTGAAATTTGACAAAAGGGTTATTGAGATTTAGGAAAAATTCTTAATCGGTTTTTAGCCAAAAATTTGGCTGTCAAGGCGTCAAAGTTCAACGATTTGAAACTTGAAAACTTTACCAAACTCCTCCGCCAATTTTTTGTCTAAACACTAGAAATTTTAAATGTAGGTTACCTGTACATGAGTACAAACTCATAATATATATATATATATATATATATATATATATATATATATATATATATATGCATATAAAGTTATTAACATAGGGCCCGAGCAACTAGTATATCTATAAAAGTGAATTGTCTGTGTGTGTGTGTGTGTGCGTGTGTTTGTGTTTGTGTGTGTGTGTGTGTCTGTCTGTCTTTGTACATTTCTCTACCAAATAACTCTGTCAATTATTAGTCTACAAACTCGAACTTTGACATAGGGAGTATTAAGATTTGGAAAAATCTTATTAATTGCGGTTTGGCCATAAATTTTGCTGTTAAGAGGGGAAAGTTCAACGATTTGCCATTTGAGAACTCTACAAAACTCCTCCGACAATTTTGGGCTTAAACATTTGAAATTTTAGATATAGGTTACTTGGATATGGATCTTACTTTATAATGTGATTTGAACCCAACATAATAAATGTTAAAGGGTCATAATTGGGGTAAAAATTAAAAGAATTGACCTTTGCGGTCTCTACCAAATTACTCAACCAATTTTTAGTCTAAACATTTGAAATTTTCCATAACGTGTATTCAGACATAGGGCAAGCTTTTTAACTGTTGATTTTTTGCGCTCTCTAACAAACTATCAAAGCAATTTTCAGTCTAAACATTTTACATAAAGTGTATTCAGACATGCAGCAAACTTTTTAATCCGTTTTTGACGAAAATTGGCTGACAAAGAGTCAAAGTTTATAGAGTTGACCATTGCAGACTCTACCAAACTCCTTCGCCAATTTTGGGTCCAAACACTTGAAATTTTAGATGTAGGTTGCTTGGACAT
Source organism: Euprymna scolopes (assembly GCF_053919585.1). Classification (NCBI taxonomy): domain Eukaryota; kingdom Metazoa; phylum Mollusca; class Cephalopoda; order Sepiida; family Sepiolidae; genus Euprymna; species Euprymna scolopes. Next base: position 51,752,915 of record NC_136488.1, read on the forward strand.
GGGTCAAACATTTTAATTTAATTTGAGTCCAAAACAATAAATGTTAAGGGGGCAAAATCAGGGTCACCTAAAAAAAATTGACGTCTGCGTTCTATAGTAACTTTTCTCTGTGGTAGTTAAGGAAGCCTATTATATAGAAAGACATTACTGTACATATTTTCAATTTTTAATATATACATGTGCACATAAAGTTATGAACAATACATAGGACCTGAGCAAAGCCGGGTGGAACTGCTTGTAGATAATAATGTAATATACAAGTCATAATATAGACGCCACGCACCCTTAATAATCACTTTTATTTACTACAAGCCAGCTTTAAGAGATAGAAGAGAGAGGGAGAGAGAGAGAGAGAGAGAGAGAGAGAGAGAGAGAGAGACAGCAACGCTAATCGTAACATACTGCTTTAAGAAGCGTTATTTGAATTATTAACAACCGCTACCAATAGTGATATACATGCTTACACACACACACACACACACACACACACACACACTCACACACACACACACACACACACACACATATATATATATATATATATATATATATATATATATATATTAAAATAATTATTTATAATTAGAATTATTTCCGCCTCTTTAAGAAACATGTTTCGTAAGTGTTGAGCACTGTTTGTGAATGAAAAGCCGGTCAGTTAGCCTACGTTCGAGATCGTAACTTCTAGTCACTCGATCACTGTAGATCGATATTCAATAATGTTTATGCCTTTATAAATGTTCAAATTCACATGAACTTTAATATCGCTGCATGATGTCGCCATGGTTATGTTCCTTGCTAATGGAGACAGAGATGGCTTCGTTGGTGGGTTCGAATCACATGACTAACGGCAATCATAACTTCCTGCACTGATTATGCCGACAGACACTAGTAATTCATCCTTCCGAAATCATCAGTACAATAATCATTTATAATTAAATACATATATGCATATATAATTATTTTCTCTTATATATTTTTAATTGATTTTAATACCTACAAGCACTAGTGTATAGTTCTTCCGGAATCATTAGTACAGGAAGTAATTGCCACTGATCGTAAGATTCGAACACCGCAACGAAACCATCTCTGTTTCTATTGTATATCTCTCTCCCTCTCTGTCTGTCTGTCTTTCTGTCTGTCGGTGTGTATGTATATATATATATGTATATATATATATATATATATATATATATATATATATATATATATATATATATATATATATATAGTAATTTATAAAATATATATGGCGATTAAGCTACACTGAATATTCTGCGTTTCATCCAACTATAGGATTCGTCAGGCTTATGTGCGAATTCTGTCGTTGCTTCTTGTTTTTATATATGTTGAGGATTTCTAGTCGGCCAATCAGCTTTCTAGTATCCACCGCGCCCCTTCCTACCAGCCAATGGACATGCATTTTATCAAACAAAGGATCTGTTTTAGAACTAGGTTAGTGGTTTTAAGTTGTCGTTCTCCTTTTTTTTTTAATACATATAAATATACCTATGTGCACACAACAATGCACATACATATACATATATACATATATATACATATATATACATATATGTATGTGATCGTTTATGTATATTCATGTTTATTTAATTTATTTATTTGTTTTTTTCCTATTGTTATTGTTAGTTTTAAAGCTATTTTGTATCGCGTAAGTTTTATTTTGTGAACACAGTTGTTTGCTATTTCCCGCCTACAGTTTAATAGATTTTGAGGTTCTTTAAAGTACAGGATAGAAAATTTTTCATGGAGGCATAATTTACATGGGTCGTCTAAATGTCTGCATGTGGTAGCTTGTCTCATTATTTTCCATTCGACTACCGGCGAATGTCCGCTTTCTTTGAGTTCCCAGTATTTATTCGCTAGTGTTGTTTTTATACGGTGTTTTTTTATGTTTGAATGTGCTTTTGTGGTCATAGTATCGGGTTTTGAAATCTAAGGAAGTCATGCCTATGTAATATTTCTTGTTATTCGGGTTTTCTTTCGCAAATATTGTTGCTTGATAAACTACGCTTTTTGTTAGACATTTATTTTGGACTGGGCAAAGTGTGCGGTGTCTACAATTGCATTTATCTTGTTCGTTATTAGTATTTTTATTTATGGTATGGTTGTTCTTGTCCGGGGTTAGTTTGTTATTATTGTTATTATTATTATTATTATTATTATTATTATTATTATTATTATTATTATTATTATTATTATTATTATTATTATTATTATTATTATTTCTGCTAGTGTAGGTTTTATTTCTGTCATGGTGTCTACTTTTTTTATTGTTTATTTTGTTGTTGTTTACATTGTTTTCATTTAGTATTTTGTTATTATGTGCCTTAATTATCATCTCTAAATTTTCGCAACAACTGTAAGATAACTTCAAGGTATTTTTATTGAAGATTTTGTGTAAGGGGTTGGTTGCGGGAAAGTGTTTTTCAATAAGATCTAGAAATTTCTTGCCAAGTTTTGTTTTTAACATTTGATTGTATGGGGCCGTATACCAAATTATAGTCCTTTTTCTTCTGTTTTAAATTTTATTATAGTTGTTGGTGTTTTGTTGCTTATATTTGATATCGATATTTTTGTATCCACTATTTTTTAGGGCTGTTTCGTAAATATTGGATGACCTGTTAAATGCATTTTCGTCGCTTGAGTTATTACTGAGTCTACTTACGATCGAGTTAGGAATATGTTTTATAATTGATGGTGGGTGGTTGGACTTAGGGTTTACGTAAATTGGAGTAGCGTTATCTTTTAAGTATGGCTCATATGTGTTTTTATCTAAGTTTAACGTGACATCCAGGAAGTTTGTTATTTTTATGTTAGCTGATATGTCCGCTTTTAGGCCTAATTTTTTTATTTCTTTGTGTATGATTTTCTGAAAGTTTTCTCCCTTGACTTTGTTGGAGTTTTTTATTATAGCGAGTCCGTCATCTCTATATAGGCCGATATCCGTAGTATCGAATATGCTTGTGAGGGTATATAGAATGAATAATCCCACAAGATCTGATGCCTCTGCAGAGTCTCTGGCACCCATCGCCAAATCGAATGAATTTTTCATTTTATTTTTTATCCATTGGTTATTGTTATTTATTAGAACTGATTTTCTACATTTTTTAATTATGTTGATTTCTTCTGAGGATATATCAGTGTATACCTCGGCAAATTCTAGGGCAATGTTAAAAAGTTCTTCGGATATCGAGGGATAAAAGTCTATGATGTCAAACTGTATGAACGTACATTCATCTTTGTTTTCTATATTTTTAAACCAGGTGATTGCTTCGGTAGTATTTGCCCACTGGTTTAGTTCTAGGTCCTGTTTGATTTGTTTGTTTACTCTAGAAAGTATAGTTTTGCTAATTCTACCTATTTCTGGTTTAGTTGGGTTTATCAGGCGGGTGCTGGGATTATTATTAAAGTCCCATTTGTGGTCTTTAAGCAGAATGTATGACTCTCTAGGTTTCAATTTGCCAACTTTATCGCTAATTTTTAGTTTATCGGTAATTTGTTTACTTTCAGTATTTATTATATCTAATAACAAATAAATAAATTAAATAAACATGAATATACATAAACGATCACATACATATATGTATATATATGTATATATATGTATATATGTATATGTATGTGCATTGTTGTGTGCACATAGGTATATTTATATGTATTAAAAAAAAAAAAGAAGGAGAACGACCACCTAAAACCACTAACCTAGTTCTAAAACAGATCCTTTGTTTGATAAAATGCATGTCCATTGGCTGGTAGGAAGGGGCGCGGTGGATACTAGAAAGCTGATTGGCCGACTAGAAATCCTCAACATATATAAAAACAAGAAGCAACGACAGAATTCGCGCATAAGCCTGACGAATCCTATAGTTGGATGAAACGCAGAATATTCAGTGTAGCTTAATCGCCATATATATTTTATAAATTACTAACTAGCTCTACCTACGTATTGAGCACTTTTGAAGTAAATACTTAAAGTTTACGCATAAATCTATACTTTCGTATATTAAATTTATGCGAATAAATGAAGTAGTTATATATATATATATATATATATATATATATAAAATAAAATAAAATATATATATATATATATATATATATATATATATATATATATATATATATATATCCGAGCCTAAATCAAAACGTCGATCCCATGAACAAAGCTTCTTTCTTAGAACTGCACGCCTGTGGAAATCTGTTCCGTCTGCCTGCTTCCCACCTGACTGAAACCTGGATGTCTTCAAGTCCAACGTAAACAAATTCCGAATGAACCGCCACCTCAAGTAAACACTTCAATAAATCTCCACACTAACGTACTGTACTTGCAATAACCCTTATCCCTGAGTGGCTTCCGGGCCTTGATAAGTGGTGACCACCGTGTAAAAAAAAAAGTAGATCAAATGAGAGAGAATCAGACTAAATATATCATTTTCAGTTTACGGTTTGAGCATCCGATAGTTTTTTTACTGTCTGGAAACAAGAACAACAAATAATTGTAGTTTTCTGCCAATCTGTTTCACTTAATAATCAAGCGATACTCTACTAAGTAAATTTAACTTTCACAATTGTATTTACCAACAAAAGCGAGAAAATTACTCTAACGAGTAAAGCTATAAAAGATATGAAAAACTACTTTAAACATAAAAACTCTTTCCAAAATAACTGGATTCAGCATTAATAATAAAAAAATAGTAACTAACTCACGCCCAATATTCAGTAATTAAGATCGCGCTCGGGCGTGTGTGGATGTTAGTTAATGTATGCGTGTGTGCTTGTTGGTGTTCGCACTCGCACCTGCTTTTGCATCCATGTGGAATCCTCTTATTCCACTGAGAATTGGTTGCGATGAAACGAAAAACTTTACTCGCAAAAACCAAGGGATTTACCGATGTTCCTCTCCAAACATATCTGTGCCATTCCGATGTATTCCAACCCTTGCATAATTCAGACGGAATAGGAGACGCCTGATTCACTTTGATGTTTCTTCTCCATGGCCGGCAGGAATCCATATCCATAAATCAACTCAGAGACATTTATATAAATAATGACGTCATTTAGTATAAGTTAATAGTAGATATGCTGAAGCAATTAAATAACCCAAAAGGAAATGATTAATTAGCCAATCCCGTAGGCACTTAATAGTAAGCTATCATTCGCATTTTGAACACTGACACTTTAATCGGCAAAGTCACTTAATCACGGCCTGTGTAGGTATTACATTTTTTTTTATTGTTAACTATTATTTCATGAGGAATCATTTCGAGTTAAAATCTATTGAGAAATACACATTTTGTATTGAAAATATGTAATGAAAACAGGACAAGAGATTTCATCTAGTAATCTTTTATTCAATTAAAAATCTTACTACTCGTCAACTTGACATCCGGAAATGTACAGCTTGGATTATCACAGAGAAGATAATCCATATTCACAACAAGATACACATTTTTTATTGAGAAATACGCAATTTAAATATGTGAACATTAGGTAGTTATTCAATCTGGCCCAAATGAGACGGCAATTTTGGATAACTTATTTTTTATCTGATGTTTACAGTGTGTATTTCTCAATACAAAATGTGTATTTCTTAATAGATTTTAGCTCGAAAATATTCCTCATATAATAATATTTAACTTTTAAAAAAAAATTCTACACAGAATTTTTCCTCGCAATAAACTCGCGTCATGATTTAGTGTTTTTTTTTTTCATATGTCCCATGCTAACACGAGTAGACACACGATTTTCTCCGGAAATTTATCCAGACAGATACAGACAGACAAGTATAAAAGAGAAAACACGACAGACACCTATGTTAGTAGTAGTGTACTGTCAATTACTGTTTTCACGAAGAGCGTATATGAACATAAAATTAAAATAAAAACTACACATTAAATCTGAGAATAGTTTCACTTATTTTAATTAATCAACGTAAAACGATAGTTTCTCCCTCTTAAACCCTAACCCTAACCCTAACCCTAACCCTCTTAAACAAAAAAATAGTCTTCATCAATAGATCCCGAACTATCAACCAAGCTTCAAACCCTGTCCCATCGCCACAATGTTGCATCTCTGTGAGTATTTTAATAGAGTGTGCTCTAATGGACTCCTAACACTTGTGGCTCTTCGACGTAAATACTACCGCCTAACCTATCAAGCAGCAAAATGACATTCCTTTACTGTTGCGGTCTCTAGATATCGGAAAGCCTTCTACTCTAATACTCGTGCTACCAGATCAGGTGGTCTCAAGATATTGGCTTCCTGAGACGAAATGCATCTAACATTGATGCTTTTTGTTTTTATACTTCCTTTTGTAAAACTTCATTATCTTCTGCAAAATCCCCCCCCCCAAAAAAAACACCTTTACCTTCTTCACATTTCCCCTTTCTCATTCTACCTCCCCCACTTTCTGACTGGTTTCCTTACTTAAAATGTACCAAACATTAACACTGTAACCCTTTTCCTTCTCCCATTGCAAAACTTATTTATGTTTTACAGGGCAGGGAATAAAAACGACAAAATTTACTATAAAACAGCCAAACCAAACATTACAAACTAGCGATTGAAGATACAAACAGCTTGAAAAATAAAACGTTCTACAAAATAACTGGATGCAACATGAATACTATTTCCAAAATAACTGGATTCGGCATCAAATAACTCGAAAAGGGTTGATATGCCGTAAAACAACCAGACCAAACTCTACAAATAAATATTTGAAGATATAAAGAACTTGAAGCATAAAAACTATTTCCAAAATAACTGGAATTGCTCTTAAATAACTCGGAAAGGGTTGATATGCCGTAAAACAAAACAACCAACAACCATCTACTCTAACAATTTCTTCCCTCAATACTAGATTTTAGAATTCCCTTACTATCTCCTGATTCACTTCATGTGATAAAATTCAGAAATTTAAATTTAATATGAACAGACATCTTGCTGTCAACTCCTTTAATAGTGTTTCTGTAGATATCTTCCGAAGTCTCAATATGATTTCGTAGGGGTGAATAAAAAAAGAGAACGACAAAGATACGTTTGAAAAACAGAAAAGTGAATAGAGGCGTTGAATCTCTACAGTCCTAGGTGACCATTGTCTGAAAATAGCGGTTTCAATCCTACCCAAAACAGGCCAGAGGATTAGTTGGCCAAAACGTTGTGAGACGACAACAACTATGGAAGGCAGTAATTACTGAAGATACAGTTAAGAGACTCAGCATTCCTATCCAGTCGCAGTTAACAACCACCCGAAGAAGACTGAAGGAATATTTCGCCAAAACGTAGTGAAATAACAACTATGAAGATGAGGATACCAGTCCGCAAAAATGAATATACAAATTACACATTTCAAAGGATTCCATTAAAAAATACTATATAAAAATGACTAATAATAAAAAATTATGATATAATATATTATAATATATAATTATAGAAGCCCAGGCGTTTACTTAATGCCAATACTGAACACGTAGAAGCCACGTAGAAGGGACGTGCAATTACCACATGAAGTTATCGCCCCGGTGTTCAGTCAGATAAGCCTTCACGAATAAACAACAAGGCCATATGGTTCAAAACCAGCATCGTAATTTCAATCTTATAATGTTTAGAATTTTAAAATGTATTAAAGATGTGACAGAATGAGTGTCTATTAATGTGAAAACAACTAACGGTTTGAAAGTTTCTGATTAATCCATATCTTACTGTGTTAAGGTTTTTATTTAGAAATTGTCACTCTTACTACCATTCAGACTAGGTGTGTAACGTCGTCGTCTATTTCTGTCTAACGGACCCCACACGTTGTATGTAGACTCAATCGCAAAGGAAAATGATAACGTTGACACAACTTTTCTTAGTAGAGGAAAAGGGTATTTATTTTGTCATTTTCGTAACGAAAATACCTACTCGATATCTGTGCAGGGTACCAGTTTTATAAAGTCCGACTTTTATTAGGAGTAAGGAGAGAGGGAAGACTTTCGCAGACAGTCATTGGTCAACTTGCCAGCTGCGGTTTCCTTTTCTGTTTCTTTCGTCTCCTCTCTGTTGCATCCTTGTTCTGCTTCCACCTTAGTCTCGATATATTCATCCCTATATATATGCATTCGACTCCCTGGGGCCATGCTTATGCCATACCGCCATCTGCTAACGCGATTAAGTGAATTATATATGCGTTGATCCTGATTTTCGTCAACAATCTCACAAATCATATTCGTAGATCATTAGTAGACATTTATGCAGACGAGACAATCTATGACGACACTTTAAAGGTCAGCAATGACCAAGGTCTTTCTGATCTTGAGAACGTGCTGAAATGGGGAAAAATGTGTTTGAATCATTTTAATACATCGAAAACTAAGCTTCTCTCCTTTCATCATAATCGCTCTGATCCCCATAATGCTCCAATTGAAATGAATCGTTCTCATCATGGGAAAGCCCCATGTCTTGACAAGCTTCTGTGGCTGACATTTAATCCTGATCTGAAATGGAACACATACATAAAATCTGTTGCCAAGATCGTTGGAAAAATGGTTAGATCACTCTAACGCTTCAGTAGACATTTCACTGCGAATGCAATCCTCAATCTGATTAAGAATCAGGTACACTCTAAAATTGTGTACTGTTGCCACATCTGGGTAGGAGCTGCTCAGCTCGCCCTATCCAGCTTTGATAGAGTTCAAAACCGGCTTCGAAACCTAGTAGGTGATGCCCTTTTCTATTTCTTGCAACCTCTTTCCTACAGACGAGATGCTGCCAGCCTGTCTCTGCTCTATCGTTATTTTCATGTCAAATGCTTGACTGAACTCTAATCTATGCAAAACTTCCACAAAACACTCAGCTATCTACAACTACTATCAACAATTCCCCCACTCTTTATCTGTGCCTAAATCTAAACGCAGCTTCCATGAACAAAGCTTCTTTTCCAGAACTGACACCCTGTGGGACCCTGTTCCGCTGGTCTGCTTCCCGATTGAATACAACATGGTAGCCTTCAAATCCAATGCCAATAACTTCTTGTTTAGCCGTCCCTTTGAATAATCAGATTCTACCCAATTTACACGATTAACGATTTCTACACTACCACCTTACATTCGTCAGCACTTATCATCGAATGACCTTCGGGCCTTAATAAGTGGTGATTCTCAAGTAAAAAAAAAAAAAACCCAAAGCAAAACATTTGTTATTTCGCACTCGAGACTTATTTATAGGAATAGAAATGTAAATACAAGACACAGTATGAAACATTCCTTGTTTGCATTTTGGCTTGCAAGAAGAAAAACATACATGCAAAGCTAGGTTGGCATCATATGACACCGCTGTTCCTACGTATGCGTAATCTTTCATAAAGACACCTACATAAACACCCCCCTACACACACATACACACACACACATATATATATATATATATATGTATGTATATATACAATGATGGTTTACCTTTATACACGCACACACACACACACACACACACACACACACACACACACACACACACACATATATATATATATATATATATATATATATATATATAGTAAGTTAGGGAAATATATATGGCAATTAAGATACACAGAATATTCCTAACTTACTCCCTAGCTCTACCCATATATTGAGCACTGTTGAATCGGGTTTCGATCCTGGCTTGAGGTAGGTAGTTTCTAGCCGCACTGATGAGCTGCGAAATAGTACTGTCTGTGGATGCCGATAATGCTCTCTATCTTGTTTGAGCATATTGTGAAGTGATATACAAATAACCATTAGCGTATGAAGCGATGCTTTTTGTGTGAACAAATTTCGCTTAGGTACTTTGGACAATGTAAATACATTGTTAATCCACTGCCCGAAAAGCAGCAGCTCTATAGCGCAACGGTTAGGAGCTTCAACTGTCATTTGGGCGATCGGGTTTCGATCCTGGCTTGAGGTAGTTGGTTGTGTAGCCGCACTGATTAGCTGTGAAACAACGAAGCACTACTGTATGTAGATGACCATATGCATATATATATATATATATATATATATATATATATATATATATATATATATATATATATATATATCTTCTTTTTGGAAGAGCAGATATATGTCTCTGGGTAGTTGTTTGGTGGATTTCGCTATTAAACGAGATGTGTGTACATCAACATACTTATGAATAAATACTACTCAATCAAATTAAGTGAAATTTATTTTGGAAAACTTCATGCCATAACGGATACGGACAATATTACTTTATATATATATATATATATATATATATATATATATATATATATATATATATATATATATTCTTTCTTAGAACTGCACGCCTGTGGAACTCTGTTCCGTCTGCACGCTTCCCACCTGACTACAACTTGGATGTCTTCAAGTCCAACGTTAACAATTTCCTAATGAACCGCCCCCTTAAGTAAACCCTTCAACAAATCTCCACACTAACGTAATGTACTTGCAATAACCCTTATCCCTGAGTGGCTTCCGGGCCTTGATAAGTGGTGACCACTGTGTAATATATATATATATATATATGTATATATATATATATATATATATATATATATAACAGATAACAAGTACTATTATTTCAAAGTCAAAAAGAAATCTCTTCGCTTAGATACATATCTTCATTTGTTTTTATTTTGTAAGAACTCTTTTTTCGACACATTTAACCTTTGTATTGATACGAGACAACTTCTCGTGTGTCAATGTGTTTTCTATGATTTTTTTCTTCACTAAAAATAACATAAAATAAAAAAAATTACATAAATATATATTTGTTAAAACAAAGTAACCATTTATAAGGGTATTTGACATCAGTTCAAACAGAACAATTGTGACATAAAATGTTTTTTTTTGACAATAACGAAAAGGTAATTATGTACAAAAACTAAGCAATATATTTTCCGAACATACAACAGTTGTTTTATGTAAGAAATTAATTACAACTTAAATTTTCAAAGAACAAATACATTTACTTTTGTAAATATATATATATATATATATATATATATATATATATATATATATATATATATATATATCGTTAGCTATTATTCCAAGACAGAAATAAGTATTTAATTTACACTTAAAGCATTTTATTCATATGCATGTTTATGTAATACGGCTTACACGTATTTCGGTTAATAGCGAAATCCACCAAACGACTATTAAGAGATATATATCTGCTCCTAAAAAGTTTTAAAACTTATTTGACTTTGAAATAAAAAGGATTTGGTGAAGAAAAATGTCAATAAAAAATGGAAAATGAAATCGTCTTATTTTAATATATATATATATATATATATATATATATATATATATGTATATATATATATGTATATATATATATATATATATATATATATACTAGCAAAAGTACACGTCGTTGACTGGGTTCAAGAACAGCCTACAGAAAATGGACTCTGATTTATGAAAGTATGATAGGTTATGAAAAGGAAGGGTTGTAAATTTGGGTTGGATTTGGGGGTATCAAAACCAAAGCAAAATATGATGAAAGTAAAAATAAAATAGATAAACCCCATAATTTATTATACCATAGCAGTTCACACTGAAACACTTATCACAATAATCTTTGGATCTATATTAAAAAAAAACTTGTTAAACTTTGTGACATATTTCCATTCTATGGAGGTCAGGCGTGAACGAACACCCCATAATTTTATTATACCATATTTCTTCAAACAAACAATTATCAAAGTATACTTACACAGATAAATATGAAAAGTCCTTATTAAAGTTTGTGCCTATTTCCATTCTATGGAGGCCAGGCGCGCACGCAGACCCCATAATTTTATTATAACATCCCTATTTAAGTTGAAACATACTTATCAAAGTATTCTTATGTACATCTATATCAAAAACACTAGTAAACGTTTTTTTTTTAAATTTCTAAATTGTTTAGTTCCATACTTTGTCGACCAGGCGCGAACGCAGACCCCACAATTTTAATGAACCACCGTCCTGCCAGATCAAACATACCCATTCCTGTGTCTCGATACATCTTCTATCATTATATGTAATCAGTTATTTTTAGTAGTCAATCATATAGGAGCCTACTCGTGACCACACACACACACACACACACACACACACACACACACACACACACACAGCTTTATATTATAAAATAATATATATATATAATATATATGTATATTTATAATATATATATATATATAAATATAAAATATGTATATAAATATAAAATATAAATACATATATATATATATATATATATATATATATATATATATATATATATATATATATATATATAAATCTGTTTCTCATAGTCACACACACTATTAAAATAATATATATATATAAATAATATATATATATATATATATATATATATATAAAATGAGTAAATAGTAAATGAAAAATAACCCTGAAAAAAATATTTTGTTGCCGTTTTTAATCTGCTTAGTTACATACCTTTCCACTACCGGAAGCGAATTAACGATCTGATAGTTTCGGCAGACTTGCAAACTCTTCCAAGTCTAATGAAACTATCGGATCGTGAATTCGATTCTGGTAGTGGAAACATATGTAACTAAGCTGATTTAAAATAATAATAATAATAATAATAATAATAATAATAATATATATATATATCCGAAAAAAGCACAATTGAATTCGAAGTCTAAGAGGAGACATTATTTTATCGAGCCATGTTTGATGCTTACGGTATCAGCTGTATTTCTAAAATTTCGGGATTAAGTTCAAATAAAAAGAACAAGACGTTATTCACAAACTCTAAATATTTAAGTTGCAAAATATTATTAATAAAAACACTTTAAATTTGACCATTCATTATGTGTGTATGGCTGTAGATGTAAGGATAGAAAGAGAGACGAAATACCTGATTCAGTACGAGGACATAATATTGCCACACTTGGGCTCTTATGAGAAAATCTTTAAAAATATCACATATTTAAATGGATTTTTAATGCGACTGAATTCTGTGAAAATAAATTCATTTTGTCGTGTTTAAATCGTATTTGAGGGGGGGGGGTCATAGTATCGTCGAAATTTGTTTAGATCTCCAGGATCGATAAAACTTTATGTGATTTTATTACCGTTTCCAATTTCATTAAATCCAAGCTTAAATATATACTTCAGTATAACGCACTTATTCAGAAATCTGTTTCTTATAGTCACACACACTATTAAAATACACTTACAAAGCATATCGCCACCTGGACGTAAGGGGCTTACTATTTTGGGCTAGGTCTAGGAAAGATTAACAAGATATTTGTTTATGTTACATTTAAACTTCTGCATATCAGTACAGCCAGGAAACCAGGCAGCAGGAAGGGAATTCCAAAGTCTAGCTGTTCGAGAGAAGAAACTATTAGAATAGAAAGCTTTCTGGCATTTAGGGACATCAACAGTGAAGGGTGGGATCTTATTGCTAAGCGGGTTTGTCGGGGATATGTACATCGAGGGGGTACAAGTCAAACAAGTTTATCAGAACACATTCCATTAAAATATTTGTAAAACAGTGATGCAACACTTGGTCAGTCACTATATCAATCAATATATTTTGTTCATTGTAAAATAACATATGTGAACAACACGTACCAAAATATTTCCCCTCATAGATTTCACGAAAACTGAATTTCAAATATATAGTCAAAAGTGACTAAGTATGGACAATCCCATTAAGATTTGAGTTGATTTTTGCTAAACGTATTAAAAGTATGTATATCTGCGCGTTAAAAATGCAGACTACATAGGAATGTTGTTTTAAGTCGTTGATAATGTAAACACGATTTTAGTTTTGCATCTTCATTGTTTTCGTACGCTGAACATTTCTTAAAAGTATTACTAGTTAAATTTAAGCATATTTTAAATAGTACAGAAGTTATGATGATAATAATTTATATTCAAGCTACGACGTATTCAAATAAGTTTCAAGACTTTTTTTTCGTATATGCACTTTTATTCATACACACAAGTCATCTTCGGCTGCAATGCATTGTACTGTTCCAACGACTTCTAGTAGGCCCTAGAGAAGTCCTTTTATGTGAGCGTGTCAATGCCCCTCGTCACAGCCTCTTTCATCTCCTCAATTGTCTCATAACGACAGCCTCTTAGGTTTTCCTTGAGCTAAGGAAATAACCAAAAGTCACAGGGTGCAAGGTCTGGACTATATGGAGGGTGAGGAACTGTCTTGATGCCCATCTTGGTCAAATAGTCCGTGAAGAGGATGGAATTGTAGGCTGCATCCTTGAGACAAACTTCGCGCAAATCTTCTGCATCGTAGTTCCTCGCAAATAATTTTGAGTACAGCTTCCTCACTGATATCAAACTTTGCACTTATTTTATCTATAGATACACGACAGTCCTTATGCATGAAATTCTTTATTTGGCCAATCAACTCTGGTGTTCTGACTTCCTTACTCCTCCCACATCTCTAATCATCCCTCGCAGACTTCCTGCCTTCCTTGTATACCTTATGCCACTAAAAAAAACTGATGCTTGATTCATGCAAGATTGTCTAAAAGCAGTTTGAAGCCTTCTTTACTTTTCTGTGTTTTTATGTTCTAAAGTGTCTTCACGTCCAAATTGCATTTTTGAAATTCACCACTTGTGACAATCAGGCTTTAATATGGTGTATTCCAATTCCTGCTGTAGCTGTTCCTTTAAACCGAAATCATAAAAATTGGTCAGTCATTTCATAAGATGGTTATCATTAACATACTGAAGTTTCAAGAGTCTACAACAATTTTAAGTGCCTGTACCAAAAAGTCGGGAAACTTATTGAAGGCACCACGTACATCGTGTTTTATATAGACGTTTAATTCTATGGTGCGTTTGGAGGTATTTTCCTAACAGGCAAACAAAGCTTCGTATAAAAACATATGTAAAATATCTACCCCGATCACTCGCGACAGATGGTGCGTCTCATCGATCTATATATCACTATCGCGATCGAACAAATTTGGATTAAAAAAATAGTGTATACTTTTTTTTCTATTTACTTTTAGAAAAGAATTACAATAAACGCAACAGGGAAGGGTGGGAAAGGGGAAAGAGAGTCAGGAGAGAGTCAGGGGGGGAGTCAGGATAGTCAGAGAGAGAAAGAGAGAGAGAGAAAGAGAGAGAGAGAGAGAGAGAGAGAGAGAAAGGTGGAGAGAAAGAGAACCGCCTTAATTTTCGTTACTTCTTACAACTAACAACACTCATTGAAAATCGCACTCGATCTTTTTTATGACCTCACTCATTAAATATAAGGAAACATTTCTAAATGATAACAAAGCGTGGGGGTCAACGGGTACGGAAAGATTACTGTCCAGTTGGCATCTATGGCGCGAAATAAAAGTAATGAATGGACCCATTGTCGGGAAATGCTTTTTTATATTAACGATTATTCATGTTCACAAATTAAACGCCATTGACCGTAACTTTTGATTATTGTTATTTTTATCATAGAAACATTCAAGCCCAATAAATTATTCCCATATTCGCTGTTTTAAATATTTCTGCCAGTTGCCTGTGCAGTCATCGGTAATGATGGTGTACGATTTGCGGACTATGAAAAAGACTAAAGCAGATTCAAATCATATTGTTTATGCACTACTACTGCTGGCAAAGAAATGAAGTAGCAATTTTCTTTTATGAGTGTAGCAATATTTAGACGTAGGTGTGTGAAAATAGGTTCGGTTAGTTCAACCAAGAAAACGAGATTTTCTATTAGAGATTAAGTGAAAAGTTTGGATGATGTGTATAGAAAGTTACGTTAGGAGAAGAAGTTCGTAGCAGAAAGGCGAAAGTTCTTGAATGTTCAGAATGAGGCGTCAAGGTGATCGGACATGATTTTAGAATCTTCTGCCAACCTATCAAAGTGAGAAAAAAGAGATGCAAGTTCATCTTTTATTTATTTATTTATTTTTTTACACAGTGATCACAACTTATCAAGGCCCGGAAGCCAATCAAGGATAAGGGTTATTGCAAGTGCATTACGTTAGTGTGGAGATTTGATGAAGTGTTTACTTAAGGGGGCGGTTCATTAGGAATTTGTTAACATTGGACTTGAAGACATCAAAGTTGTAGTCCGGTGGGAAGCTTGATGATATATCTGCTGTTTCGATAAGTAAATCAATGATCAGAGAAAAAACTGGAGTTACTGGTTGCTCTTTTAATTGCTTCCATTATCGCAGCCACAGAGAGAACGTAGAAAAGAGCAACTGATGCATCAACATTGCTGATGACGTTTATTTTTTGTTAGGAAATTTAGATTTCTGTATATAGCTCAGGAAATCGCGCCTCATAATTGTCTAGTCCGCATGGTCTGCTCCTTATTAATTTCAGCTATTAGTAAACCTGTTGAATTGAAGGTTATTTCTCGCCGACACATCAAATCAGGAAGTAAAGAAAGGTTTGACCTATAATACACAGAGAAATGGTGCAGTGTAAACATAAATAATAAAGATATTATATATATATATATATATATATATATATATATATATATATAAAATTTAATTATTATAGTAAAAAATAATTATATATATATATATAAAATTTAATTATTATAGTAAAAAATAATTATATATATATATAGAGAGAGAGAGCGAGAGAGAGTGAGAGAGAGAGAAATAGCGATAGATAGATACAGTAATATATAGTAATAAGAATGAATAATATTGTGGTATTAACAATTAGAAATAAAAATAGGTTAAATGCTCTCACAATTCGTACTAGAACTGTCCACAGTGATTAGATTATTTGGAAAAATCAGTTGTAAAAGTGGTATTTTCCTGAAGGTTCAATTCTCAGTGTAAGTGACCGAAAAATACAACTGTAGATTACTTAGGACCTCTATAAAGTCATGGCTGACGAGACAAGAACCCTGTGAAGTAAATAAAGGGTTCCGTTCGAAATCCCGTCCAAATTCCCGAGTTCGACAAGATACACCTAAAAAATGGCGAAGATTACATCGGCCGAAACGTAAAAATGGTAAAAATTCAGAAACGAAATCAAGTTTTATTTTCAAAATCCCTTTTTAAAGAATTTTTTTTTCATATTTAATAATATTAAATATTTTTATATAAAAAAAGAGGACAAAACATAGATGAAAATAAGAAAGTAAGTAAAATATATGGGTCGGGTATGTTCCCAAAATATACACGAAAATTGTTTATATGGACACACGGCATAACTAGGATTAAATAAAGTTTTCAGGTCGAAATTCTGTTGTACATAAATATTCCAAAGTTCGACTATTAGGTTTTCAAGTTCTAAAAGATACATAAAGAATGTCGAACGTCACATTGACTGAAACGTGTACATATACATGGTGTCCGAGACAATTCTGACACTTTTTTGGAAAGGAAATGAAACAGATTTCATATATTGGCCAATAATTGAGTTTTCTCAAGATCCATTCAAGTGACCTTTAAGCACTTTAATCCGGGCTAATTTTGTATCTAGAAATGTTATTTGTTTATTTTTTTTCCTCGCGTTTTCTTACTCACGTTCACCCTCTAACAAGGCATATCGCCAGTTGGACGTAAGGGGCTACTATTTGAGACTACGCCTAGGAAAGATTAGCAAAATGTTAGTTTACATGCCTTGTCTGGGGAAATTTCCATAAACAATAGTTCATCAGTCCGACATAATACAATGAGTATCAACATTTTGCGGGTAGATGTACCCGAGATAAGGGGTGTATTTGAACACTGTCACGTACAACTTTTTTATGCTCTTTTCCCCCACATTTCCTGTTTCATATTGAATTTTATCTCTTTCTTATTCTTTTGCTTCGTTCCCATTCTCTTCAATATTTCCACACTCTATATTGATTTCATAATCCTCTCTATCTTCTTTCTTTCTTTTGTTCCATTCCTTTCACTTTTATATTCCTTCATCTTTCCCAGATTGCATTCTCCCTTTCTCTCCTCTCTGTTCTCTTTTCCCTATATATATATATATATATATATATATATATATATATATATATATATATATATATATATATAGTAACAATATGGTAAACTGACACAGACAGGATATTCCTCATTAGTAATAATAACAAAAATCAGCAGTGATGCCCTGATTCCTAAGAACCATTTGTCTTTTGATTAGATTTTAACGTTTCCGTTTGATGATTTAGGAAGGAAATCCCAACGCGTGGGGCGAATCTGTGTATAAATGCAGAGACTCATGAGCTCATCAAAACTGTCCCATTCTATGGGCTCTATTTACGCCGCGTCCAGAGAGCTATAGAATCTGTCAGTAAAATAGCAACTTGCGTCCAATTAATTGTTTAGAGGGAAACTTTTACTGTGGATATTTTGTTCTAGCATTAAATGATCCCTAATAATTGATTTATTATAACATAGACAAGGTTATAGAAATAATTCTTTCCTTTGCGTTAAGAATATTTTAATCTCACTGAATTTGTGAAATTTGTTCAAAACGGTTTTATTCATTTACCATGGATTAATTAGTGTTTATTTTAGTTAAGACTGGGCTAAGAAATGCTGCGAGAGTAACAGGAAATGGAACAGTAGAAAGGTCATCAGGGGTCAACTCGTTGACCCCTGATGACGTTTAACTAATATACCATCGGGTCAACTCGTTGACTCGATGGTATATTAGTTAAATTGTAGGATTATATTATCTAGTACATATTGGTTCTGAAAGAGAGCGTTATATAAACAAATGAAGACCGGAAAAATGTTCAGCGCGTTCAAACGTATAAATAAAACGGGCTACTTACGATTAATTATTGATCTCTTGCTCACTGTCTCTTCTCACACGTAAATAATTTGGAACGAAGATTCTATTGAATAAATACCCGCTCTCAGAATAAGAATAAATGTATCAGCATGCTCTGTGTCTTTTTCCAGGGAGATATCTGACCCCCCCCCCGAATTATGGCAAATTTTCACGCACATAATTTTAAATAGGGAGATACGGTAAAAAAGCAAAAATATCATCTTCTTCTTGTCTTCGTGTCTTTAAAGCATGCGATCATACAACAGTTTTCCACTTTTTTACGCAGTTCCTTGCATTATTGTTGATTTTTTGCAAGCTAAGACATGACAGTGTTTCCCCCACATTGACATTTACCGAACGATCAAACGAAAGATAACTAATTAATTCTATTTGAGACACTGCGATCATCTTTAAATCCACTAGTAGATATTTATAACTTTACAGATTTCGAATTATGTTTGAATTCTTTTTTGCATTTAGAATTCGAATGTTTAGAAATCTCAGAGGAATCAAACTTTTAACCTTAATCTGTTAGCTTCTCCATATTGCTATTAGATTGGTGCAAAAAATAATAGCGTTTTTATCAGATATATAGAAGCGTCCAAAACTAAGGGCCAAAATTTTAAAACATGATATTTGTTAGAAATAACAACTGTGAAAAGCTGAAATTTGAAAACTGGTAGTAGTTATCATCCATAATAACATACTAAAATTTGAATCATTTGCAAAGGATAGAAAAAGAATGATAACAATTATTTATTTATTTTCAAAATAGGAACGTCCAAAAGTAAGGGATAAAATTAAGAAAAACAATGTAAATAGTATGTTATATTCAAATATTTTGATTTTCTCTAAAGAATAAGTCTTACTTAGTCTTTTGTAAACGTTGAATCAGCCAGCACTATAGTGAAACGCCAAAAACTTGATTACTCTGTGAGACAAGCTATTGTGAAGCTACACAAGGAAAAGCACACCATTAGAGAGATTTCAAAGAAAGTGTAACGTTCCAAGAGTGTTGTAGACAGGGTTGTTAAATCCTACAATGATACTAGCAAAATAGTGCTTTTAAAACCGGCAGACCCCGTAAAACTTCGGCAAGAGAAGATCGAATAATGCAGCGTATGTCATTAAAGGACCGTTTTAAGTCTTGCACAGAAATTAAAAAGGTTATGAATAGTACCTCATGTGCTGATGTGTCAAGACAGACTGTTTCTAGAAAACTGCTAAAAATAGGGCTGTTTAATCGAACCTCAGGAAAGAAACGACTTGTTAGTTCGAAGAATAATAAGAAGAGATTAGATTTTGCAAACAGGTATGTAATTTGGACATATGAAAATTGGGCAAAAGTATTTTTCAGTCATGAAAGCAAGTTTAATTTATTTGTAAATGATGAAAAAGCAATCTAAAGAGACGTATTGGTGAAAGATTAAGTGCAAAGTGTACTAAGAAAACTGTCAAGTTTGGGGGCTGAAGCGTCATGGTATTTGGAATGTTTTCTAGCCAAGGTACAATGCCTCTTGTCCGATTATAAACTCATGTAAACGGGCAGATCTATGAAAAGATTGTTCAAATTATGTTATGCCAATCATACAGAATTCAGGTTTTGATAGGGCTACCTTTACGCAAGATAATTCCCCATGTCACAAGGCAAAGGTGGTAATGAGTTACCTTAGCGAGTAAGATTTCTAAATTATGGATTGGCCATCGCAAAATCCTGACTTAAATCCAATAGAAAACCTTTGGAAAACCTTAGAAGTGAAAGTTGTGGAAAGAAATCCCACTAACACGGAGGATTTGTGGGTGAAGCTTCAAGAAGAATAGTCGAAAATTAGATTGTCAAGAACTGATTCGTTCTTGTAGTCGAAGATGTGTAGCTGTCATTGAGATCAAGGGCTCATTTACTAAATATTGATTGTACACGTGTTTTTATTGTTTTTTTTTGGCTGTTTACATTGCTTTTCTCAATTTTGTCCCTTACTTTTGAACGTTCCTATTTTGAAAATAAATAAATAATTGTTATAATTCTTTTTATATCCTTTGCAAATGATTCAAATTTTAGTATGTTATTATGGATGATAACCACTACCAGTTGTCAAAATTTCAGCTTTTCACAGGTGTTATTTCTAACAAATATTAGGGTTTAAAATGTTGTCCCTTAGTTTTGAACGCTATTGTATATTCGTCAGAAAACGACATTATTTTTTACACCAACCTAATATATGTCGTATGTGTCTCTTGGACAAACACGATAATTAAAACTAAAATCGCATAATACACACAGTTTTAATGTGTCAATTATAAGACAAATCGTCATGCAATAACGGTTGGGCGCTAAATTCCTTTTCATTTCTGAACAACATAAATTATTTATCCTATTCTTCCTTTTTTAATACGCCTAACTCTCATTTCAATGTCTAACTATTTTTGTTCGTTTTATTTGTTTATAATTACTATGCGAATCTGTTTACATCTTGTTATTGTTATTGTTGTTGTTGTTTGACTCCCATATATGTGAATGCGGAAGTCTTTCCTTGCAAAAAAGTTTTGAAATGGATTATAATAGTTATTTAGTTGACTGTCTATCTTTCGCTGAACCTTTATTATTGTGTTTTGAATATAAAAAAAATTAAAAAAAATAAAATAAAAAAAGTGTTTGTTGCATAGCTGGACTAAATTTTTTTTGTCTCCTTACAAATAATTACGCACGTTGCTGTTTCGTTGTTGACAACTTATTTGTAGAAAAACGCGTAGAGAATTTATTTATTTTATCGTAACAGCTGTAGCAGTAGTTGTGTCTATAAAGATGTTTTCTGTCATCTTTTAGTAGAAAGTGCTTGCAATAGTTGCCGTGACTCTCTTTCGTTGATCTCAGTGATTATAATAGTTGTTAATAACCGAAGCACACGTTCATTTAGGATTTATTATTTCATTTTGGTTTACTAATCTTTAAATAGATCTTGGTATGAAGATTATAAATAATCTCACCACGCTTCACGGGGGTAGGTTGAAAAGTTTTGAATATGTCTTGTTAGTACAGTACTCAAAATTCTAAAGATAAGAAGAATCTGCTTTCTCGACACTTATCACTCTGGACATATTTTGACGTCACTTCCTTTCCCCATCCAAACATGGAGCGTAAATTTCCTCTTTACGTATTGCACATACCGAAGTGAGAATTTACTTTCAACGTATACCATACTCTAACGTACAATATTGACACAAAAATCTTATATTTTAAATTTATGTTGCATATACTTTCGATAAAGGGGGTGAACTTTTGCCTTTTTCTCATTAGTGACTAAGCCCACCAGCTGAAACAATGGTCACACATGCACGAATGGAAGCCACGATAACTTAATCTTCACTATATAATTTTTCGATTTATAAATTTGGTTCGATTTTCCTTAATAAGAGTTGCTTGTAATGGAATTAAATGTTACTAATTATTCAGTATTTTAAGTACATGTTATCTTTTTTGTTAAAACCATGACTGGTTTCTTTGAAATATATATTTAGTCACCATTTAGCTATATATTAAGTTATTGCATAAGTTCCCGCCGTCTTTTTTTTTAAGAAAATCAAAATAATTTTCAGCAAAAGTAAGTTCGTGTGAGACCAAAGCTCCAAGTTTTTGTGTGTCTCCCATCGACTGAAGGTGGCGTGAAATTATTGCAAACGCACTCTTCATCTTTTCACCCAATTCTCTACATGTCTGATGACAATCTTTATTTCAAAAGAACCCTGAGTTGTTCTTTATCTATCTTGATTGATCTTCCAGAACGAGTAGCGTCATTGCGGTCAAAATTACTGTTTGAATCTGGTAAACACATTTCGAACAGTTATCTCAGCTATAGCGTTTTCTCCATATACGGCACGAATATCCTTGCTCTCTTCACGCGGTTTTTGATCTCATGGCGAAAAGAAGGAATGTCGAAAATGTTATTTTTTAACCTGACAATCCATTTGACGGTTCTGAAAATCGAGAAAAAATTATATGAGCAAAAAACGATGACCATTATCTTGTAGAACAGAATACGTGCTTTTTAATGATATATAACACTTTGCCAAATACCAAAATATATTTTAGAACAAAAATTTTGTATGAAACTGCGGGAACTTATGCAACAATCTGATACTTCTGGGCATCCTTCCAATATGTTATCCACCGACATATTTACACTACGATAGATGATCTAACCATTAACTCTAACCATAAACCCAACGTTAACAACTTAGTATGTGATCTAATGAATAATTAGAAAAGGGAAAATTATGTTCTCAACTTCTTTACTAACTCTCTATTTGACTGATGTAAAGAAGAACTTTAATGGAATATTCGAATATCTATGAAGCTCATATAGAGATCAAGCGTTAGCCCAATGAATGGAGCCCCTTGATTTCTGAGAACTTGGACTGAAGTAAAATGAAACAAAAAGATTTAACTAACCCCAGAGCCACACACTATTTCTGACATTTTATATAATTCAAGGGTTGCCTCACAAACGGCACTCAGTTAATGTTACATTAACGCATACTTTCATTGAAATGTACATACTTTTTTATAACGTTTTCTTATTTGTTTCTGTTTTGTCATTTGAAGATGGAAATAAGGATCCTATGCTGTTTTTTTACTAGGAGTACACCAACCACTTTTTAAGGACCAAGACCAGTCGAGGATAAGGACGAATGAGTGACAGGTAGGCGGTTAGAATTGGTAATGGTAAAAGAAGTTTAGCCGAGTCCGATTATTTAAGAGGACAAACTAACAAAAAAATTTTTTCATTAGACTTGAAAACGAAAATGTTGTAGTTAACTGGGAAAGAGCTCCGCGGGAAAGTTAACTGGGAAAGAGCTCCACACACAAGTAGTTCTATGAAAGGAAGTTTGCTCATGGACGTTTCTTTTAGTTTTAGGCATAAGGATAAAGAACTTTTTTTTATTTTAAAGGGAGGGGGCATAAACTGAAGCTCAATCGAGTAACTGGTATGAAACTAATGATAGAGTAGTAAAAAACTAGCAAGATCTTTTCAGTAAGAAAAGTGTAGCTGGGAGCAAATTATTATGCAATTAGAATGTAAAGTGTAGCTGGGAGCAAATTATTATGCAATTAGAATGTAAATAGCTGAGAGCAAATTATTATGCAATTAGAATGTAAAACCATTAACATTATTTAAATCTATTAAATATTTCAATGTAATCACTAGGCCTATGACAACAGCATATTCCTTTCCTTGTTTTGATTCTCAGGTATATATCCATTGATATCTTATATGTTTTTATGTAGAGTGATGTGGTTCTCGGTTGATTAATTGTGTCTAACTGTGTCGGATATATACTCGAGAGTCAAAACAATGAAAAGAATATGCTGTTGTCATAGCTCTAATAATCACTAACAAAACCTCACTTATTATGTAATTAAATGATTTTAAAGATATTTTATAGTCGTTGATAGTTGATTTGTTGCGGTAGCATTATCCCCGCTTCTTTTGATAAAATTATTCCAGCCTATGATGCTGAATAAACCACCAATTATGGTCAATACTAAAATATTGAGTCTAACATATAAAAAATAAACTTTTTTGAGATAAATTTATGTTATTTTAATTAAAATGAAATAAAAAGATTGAAAACGTTTTATTCTTTCAATAGAATGGTTACATTATTGGCCACCGCGTAAAACGTAAATTGTGGCGATACGCCAGTCTCAGACTCCTCTGCTCCTTCGTTTGGCATTTTTAGCATTTCGTTTTTTTGTTGTTTCGTTTTCACATGAAATCGCATGGGAAAGCCGTGTTTTCACATTTAAAGATAAATCTCACTCGATTTGGAATCGTTAGAATTGGGGAAACGATTAAACCCCCTGGAATAATACTGACACGTTCGACTGGCTTTAAAATAACTGATTTAGTAAATTTAATATACATACATACATTATATATATATATATATATATATATATATATATATATATATATATATACTAGCAAAAGTACCCGTCGTTGACTGGGTTCAAAAACAGCCCACAGAAAATGGACTCTGATTTATGAAAGTATGATAGGTTATGAAAAGGAAGGGTTGTAAAGAGATAGCTTCGACTTTGGGGGTATCAAAACCAAAGCAAAATATGATGAAAGTAAAAATAAAATAGATAAACCCCATAATTTATTATACCATACCTGTTCACACTGAAACACTTATCACAATATTCTGTGGATCTATATTAAAAAATCTTAAACTTTGTGACATATTTCCATTCTATGGAGGTCAGGTGCGAACGAACATCCCCCCCATAATTTTATTATACAATATTTCTTCAAACTCAAACATAATTATCAAAGTATACTTACGCAGATAGATATGAAAAGTCTTTATTAAAGTTTGTGCCTATTTCCATTCTATGGAGGCCAGGTGTAAACGCAGACCCACAATTTTATTATGCCATCCCTATTTAAGTTAAAACATACTTATCAAAGTATTATTATTTACATCTATATCAAAAACACTTGTAAACGTTTTTTTTTTTAATTTTTAAATTTTTTATTACCATACTTTGTCGACCAGGCGCGAACGCAGACCCCACAATTTTAATGAACTATCGTCCTGCCAGATCAAACATACCCATTCCTGTGTATCGATACATCTTCTATCATTATATGTAATCAGTTTTTTAAAATAGTCAACCATATAAGAACCTATTCGTGACCAGTCATACACACACACAGACATTCAGCTTTATATATATATATATATATATATACATATATATATATATATATATATATATATATATATATATATATATATATATATAGTCATCGACATACAGTACTACTTCCTTGTATCATAACTCATCAGTGCCGCTTTACTAACACCTCTCCCAAGCCGAGGATTGAACCTAGAACCACTGGGTTGATAGTCAGCAGTTCTACTGATCGATCCACGGGAGTAGTGCTCGCAAATATCACCGCCAAACAAACATTCGTCCACCAATTTTATACTGCTCGAACCGCTTATTCATAAACAAACAGCGAGCCTCGCATTTTTCAGCCAATTAAATAGCGGATGAGATTATTTACGACAGTGCTCTATGTTAAGTGTTTCAATTTTTCTCCTACTTTACAGCATATCAAGAAAGAAGAAGGGAAAAAAAGAAAGAAAACAAGGTACTTACGATAGAGTTTGGCTCCGAAATATGTTAAAATTATAAATTTCAAGCAAGTAAAATATTTGTTTATCTATCTAATATTGCGTTATGATTAGGCTTTCAAGCGCACTTGATGCGTATTTTATTTTATTCAAATTAATAAACGTTTCTATAATGGAACTCACACACTTGACGTTAATCTCGCGTTGCCAACGCACAGTTCCAACATTCAAAATACAACCGCTGATATACAACACGCGGCTCTTTACAAACATACTTTTCTCTCCCCAACTTTACAACATGGCAAGAAAGAAGAAAAAAAAATAGAAAGAAAACAACATAATGAGGATAAAGTTTGGCTCCGAAATATATAAATTATAAATTAAAAGCAAGTAAAATACTTATTTATTTTCCTAATATTGCGTTGTGATTTGGCATTCAAGCGTACTTGATACGTATTATATATATATATATATATATATATATATATATATATATATATATATATATATATATATATATATGTCAGGTCATGTCATGTGCTACTGGTACTATGTAACCCAGTACTACCTGCCTCATGGTCGGGTCACCGGCGACTAAACTGGTTCCCCCACCAGACTTGTTTGGTGAGGAGGGCGGCTAGTCTCCCTGAAGGATTAAAAATAAGACCTTCCAAAGGGCGAATTAACTCTTTTCTGGGTCAACGGCCAACTAGCACCGTGTATATTTGTGTGTGTGAATGTGTATTGGGGTGGAAAGGGCTCCCGTAAGCCGTGGTGAAGGCAACCTTTCTAGGAGAAGCAAATCTCTGATTTAAAAAACCATAAAGCGGAAGACCATTACCCGCATTAAGCTGGTCTGCAGTTTAATTTGTTGCTGGCTATCTTGCTCTTGCTTGTTGCTGGATCTCAACATTTTGAACCGAGAGAGAGACTTAGCTGTCGTACAAAGCTAAGACTCTTTAACATCATATTTGTATAGATACTCCCTGAGGCATTTGGGCTCATGGATTTTAAATGCCTGAGGGAGTGGCACTCGTCTGACAAAAGACGTTGCAATCATCATATATATATATATATATATATATATATATATATATATATATATATCAGAATAATGATATCAATTAGATCTACAGATTAATGAATATTGTGGTTTCAAGTCTTACAAAACACCTTTGGGAAGTACTATTTTTTATACAAGACAATCTCAGACAAATAAAATTGCTCAATATACTAGATAGAGAAAATTAAAATTTAAAGTTTTTTTATTTCACTTTAATTTAAAAAAATATATAATTTTCAAAACAAATATTTATTGTTTCGACAAAGAATACAATATTTATAGTAATTTCCTTTATCCATGGATTATTTATATAAGCTTATTTCCTCAGAGAAAAAATCGTTTGCAAGACATTAATTCTGGTATAACATAATTTTGCTATTTAGCAACTACATAGAAAATATATTAAAGCTTAAATTCCTTTAAGAGTAATAGAGAAAAAACATAAGTATTCGAACAAAAAAGTATATGAGATTTTGGGAAGATTTCTATATAAACTCCAAAACAATTCGTTGAGCTTTGTATTATCAAGATAAGTCTCCTTTTAAAGAATTGATCTCATTCTATTCCTTGAACTACGTCGTTTATATATATATATATATATATATATATATATATATATATATATATATGTGTGTGTGTGTGTGTGTGTGTGTGTGTGTGTGTGCGTGTGTGTGTGTGTGTGTAAGAAATAAAATAGCACAAAATAGTTAAATACCAGTTTATTACATCATCAAATCATTAAGGCAAATACTTCTTTGGTCCATGACATTTCGAAGCCTAATGCTTCTCATCGCAAGAGAAGAAAAATAGCCAGAATTATATATACAAAAATACTAACAAAAGAACATTATATTAGAAATGAAAACAAGGTACCCTATATGTATATAAGAACAGAATATATATATATATATATATATATATATATATATATATATATATATATATATATATGCCTGATGGCATGGCATTTATGAGTATTAAATTCTACTCAATTCCAGTATTAATTGCTGGTAGCCTTGAGATAAAATGCGGATCTATAGAGTCAAGATTGACGTTGTGACTAGTTTTTGATCTCCCAGCTGGTTGTAATTGTATCTTTCTATT
Source organism: Euprymna scolopes (assembly GCF_053919585.1). Lineage (NCBI taxonomy): Eukaryota > Metazoa > Mollusca > Cephalopoda > Sepiida > Sepiolidae > Euprymna > Euprymna scolopes. Next base: position 51,780,992 of record NC_136488.1, read on the forward strand.
ATGATTGTTATAGCATGAAATACTAATGTTTGGAGCTATAAAAATAATTAATATGTATTTATAAAAAATATTATTTATATTCGCTCTATTAAGAAATTAAAATTATGCCTTTTACAAGGAATTAATAAAAGCACCTAATCTAAGCTAAAATTTCAACATCCTGTCGTTAAGTACTACCCAACTGTTTACTATTAATGCCCGGTTACATGGACTTTATAGGTTCTTAATTTTTCTCGATTTCTGGGTTGATTATTGGTAACATAGAAGTAACATGCTAACCGACTAAGTCAAGGTTCCATCTCTTTATTATTCTCTTGCATGGAACAAAATTAAATTAAATATACTCTGCACTTGTGCTCAATAAGCATAGAAGCTGTCTTTGAAAATTCATAAATATCGGTTTATTAGTTTAAGAGTACATAATCAAAATTTGAATAACTATTTTAGAAATAAGGTATATATTTATATTTACCGGAACGTCACGAAGAAAGTTTTTTTTTTGTTCCACACGCCCACACAGACACAATATATATATATATATATATATATATATATATATATATATATATATATATATATATATATATATATATATATATGTATATATATATAGGCTTCTAAAAAAAGTTTTAAAAGTTATTTGGCTTTGAAATAAAAAGGATTTGCTGAAGAAAAATGTCAATAAAAAATGGAAAAGGAAATCGTCTTATTTTAATATATATATATATATATATATATATATATATATATATATATATATATATATATATATATATATATATACTAGTAAAAGTACCCGTCGTTGACTGGGTTCACTGATTTATGAAAGTATGATAGGTTATGAAAAGGAAGGGTTGTAAATTTGGGTTGATTTTGGGGGTATCAAAACCAAAGGAAGATATCATGAAAGTAAAAATAAAATAGTTAAACCACATAATTCATTATACCATACCTGTTCACACTGAAACACTTACCACAATATTCTGTGGATCTATATTAAAAAAAACCTTGTTAAACTTTGTGACATATTTCCATTCTATGGAGGTCAGGTGCGAACGAACACCCCACAATTGTATTATACCATCCCTATTTAAGTTGAAACATACTTATCAAAGTATTCTTATGTACATGTATATCAAAAACACTTGTAAACGTTTTTTTTTTTTAATTTTTACATTTTTTATTTTCATACTTTGTGGACCAGACGCGAACGCAGACCCCACAATTCTAATGAACCACCGTTCTACGAGATCAAACAAACCCATTCCTGTGTCTCGATACATCTATCATTATATGTAATCAGTTTTTTAAATTAGTCAACCATATAGGAACCTATCCGTGACCAGTCACACACACACACATTCAGCTTTATATCAATATATATATACATAATAAACGTACACACACACACACACGCACACACACACACACACACACACACACATATATATATATATATATATATATATATATATATATATATATATACACACACACATATATATATTAGGGATGGAACGATTGCAATATTTTTCCCGATTCTGATACAATTACTGATTCTAATTCTTAATAAATCTCTAAATATTTAACTATATAGCTATATTGTTTCTCTAATTGCCGTAAAAACACAAATGTTAAATGTGCAAATATTTTCCTACACGTAAGAATATACTTGTGAGGGATGATCTACCGATTTTAACTTCACTGGTGGTTGAAAATCAATAAATATTTATTATTTTATTATTATTACCAGAAATAGAAGATTTTGGTTTAAGCAAATTGCAATAAAAAAGACAATTAAACGAATCGTTTTCGCATCGGAAAATCGGAACACATTTTTCCGATTCTGATACTCTCAAATATTCCGATTTTTCCGATTTCTGATTTTGATTCCGAGTAATCGTCCCAACACTGCTATATATATATATATATATATATATATATATATATATATATATATATATATATATATATATATATATATTAATCTCAATCCACAATTTTGAAAACAGGTTTTTTTAAAATTTTCTCATAAGTGTATATGTTGCAGATCTGTTTCGTTAGCAAACACACACACACACACACACACACACACACACACACACACACACACACACACATATATATATATATCTGTGTGTGTGTGTGTGTCTGTGTGCCTGTGTGTGTGTCTCTGTGTATTCGTGTGTGTGCGTGTGTGTGACTGAAAAACTTTCTTCTATTGCCATGATGTTATATGAAGATGGCGTTTTCAATACTATCCTGGCTGGCCAGAGTATTAGTTGGCCAAAGACGTGGCGAAACAACAATTTAAAAATGAGGATAACAGTCCGCAAACGAGTGAATACATATTTCTCTGACGTTGCGATAAAATTTATGCTTTCTTCAGCTACGTAAATGCTAAGAGAAACATGAATGGGTTAGTAAAAAAAGTAGAGAGGATAAGAGAATATGCGTGGGGGATAAAAGAGGGATGATTTATATTTACAATTAAAAGATAGATCTGTCTTTTCAATTTACCGGTTGGCGATAGAAAATTGGGGATGCCGGAAGTTGTCAGGCTGATGCATACATTTTGTAATGGGTTCTTCGAAATTAATAACTGTTGGATTTTGTATATCTTCAGATGTTAGACATTTTACCGAAACGTTATATTAATTAAGATGATACCTATTTCACAAAATTTATATATATATATATATATATATATATATATATATATATATATATATATATATATATGTGTGTGTGTGTGTGTGTGTGTGCGTATATATATATATATATATATATATATATATATATATATACATATATATATAAGATCTAAGGGATGATAAAAGTTGAATAAAACTTTATTACATCACCAGATCAATGTGAAAAGAAAAACAGAAAAACGTTTCTCTGTAGCCCTCTGTGTGTGTGTATATATATATATATATATATATATATATATATATATATATATATATATATATATATATGTGTGTGTGTGTGTGTGTGTGTGTGTGTGTGTGCGTGTAGAAGAGATTTAGATACTTGTGTGGTCTGTGACGGATCATTTATATTTCGGGATAAATCCCTTTTTAATATGGTGGATGTAACGGCTTTATTCAAGTCACAGACCACACCACGTTTCATATAATTGAATAATTATATGTAGATATAGACATATATATATATATATATATATATATATATATATATATATATATATATATATATACTTATTGATTTGTATATTGTCACTTGTTCTTGTCTTTTCTCATCAACACCGACTACATCTCATTCTTCGCATTGCGATACGCTTCTAAATCTCTTCTACATACCAACCCAATACAATGCTTCAATTAAACTACATATCATTTATAATTTATATAATTTTTATATATATATATATATATATATATATATCGTAGAACCCTAGGATACGGCATTAATAATTAATAACAAAGTACAGTACAGAATATAATATTCATGTATATAATCAAATATCACCGTAAGGCAGAAAAAATATCGTAACCAGAGGCCTGAAAAACATTATATTCCAGATCTTAACCTGAAAAAAACCGTATCCTAGGGCTACCGTATCCGGGGTTCTAGTGCATATATATATATATATCGGTGTAGGTGTACTTTATTTATTTACTTTACATAATCATTTATATATCGCTATACATTCATGAGCATGTTTCGTTTAGTCAGTGACAAGTAACTAGAGATTTCGTCAGGCGTTATTGCTTATACGAAGGTAGAGTCCGGACTCTACTTTTGTATAAGAAGCATCACCTGCAGAGGTATCTAGTTACTTGTAACTTGCTGACTGACCGAAACATGTTCATGAAGGTGTAGCGACACATAAATGCTTATGCAAAATAAATAAAACAGTATATCTTATTCTACTTCAGTATTGAGCACTTTTGTATGAAATTCGTTTGTTGTTTAACTCTGAAAAATAACTTGGTATTATTATATAGCTAGAATCGAAACCAAAACATTTAGCGCCTAGGCCTTAATCGTTACCGTTTGAGCTATCGACAGATGGACGAGTAAACGTTAATAATTAAGTTACTTTAAACTATGAATGTATATTTCCGCATGTGAAGAAATAACAGGTTTAGTTGACTTACTTCTGCCAAGTTCAATTTTATTTAAATTTGAACTCTTTAACAGCTATTTTTACCGGATACAAACCAAATCGAATCCGTTCTACAGGTCCAAATTCCTATGTATATATCAGGTTACAAGTCTGTAAACCAAGAGTTGAGAGGGGATTTGGTATGGGTCGCATGGACACACGCAGACAAGGTCAATTATATATATATGATTATTTCCACAGAAAATCTACGTCGCAGCTCACAATAGCCATGACAGCCAACAAACAAGAAGTCTGAGACTCGAGTTTCGCCTTCATTTCGAGTCTTGAACTTCGGATTTGTTGGCTGCCATGGCTAATGTGAGCTGCTACGTAGTTTGGCTGTGGAAATAATTACATGACATCTCACATTCTGAAAATTATATTTATATATATATATATATATATATATATATATATATATATATATATATATATGTGTGTGTGTGTGTGTGTGCAATTATGCACAATGTAGAACATTGTCGTAATTAGAACTGAGGGTTAAATAAAATCAATGGTCCAATAAGAAACCTTAAAAAAAAATGAATAATGAAACTTCGTTTTTTACAATGCATATAAGTTAACTTTTATGAAGTTGCTCGCATATTCATGACTGAGTATAATAAGAATTTGTTTTAATGATATCAAATATTAATAATAATACAAAATATAGACTTTTAATATCAATTTCAGTGCAACAAAAACTCAACTTTATACAAGTATTTATATATATATCTATATATATATATATATATATATATATATATATATATATATATATATATATATATTATTGACTGTCATTTGAGGCTTGAGGCAGTTGCCTGTCTAGCCGCACTGATGAGCTGTAAAAAAGCGAAACAGTACCGTATGTGGATGTGCAGAAGTACCCGTCGTTGACTGGGTTCAAAAACAACCTACAGAAAATGGACTGTGATTGATGAAATATGATAGGTTATGAAAAGGAGGGGGTTGTAAAGAGATAGGTTTTGATACTCAAAAAGTTTACCCTAAGCAAAATATGATGAAAGTAAAGATAATTTTCGCGAAAAAATATTTTTTATGTCAACTTTGTTTCCATTCGTAGCCAAGAGTGACCAACAAAATGATGTTTCCTTACAAAGAGAAAATGTTATATATATAATAATATAAATATACATGAAATAAATGTTACCATAGTCAATAAAAGTTACTTTTATGGTAGAAAAGTTCATTAGTTTGTATTTTTAAGAAGTTTGTAAAAAAAAAAAAAGAAAATTTTTAATTCACGAACCGGTTAAAAAAAATCAAAATGGCAGCGACTTTGAAATGGAGAACCCCGTTTTCAATTTGAAGGAGAAGCACCTGAGCATTCTATGTTAACAATTTAAGAGAGTTCCGTCAACGTAAGGAATATTTATAAACATATTTTAATGTTTTCCGTTATTTTGTGCTTGAGGAATATTCGATTATGGCATGTGTAGTTTATTTAAAAATTCATTTAAGTAGTTATCACCTCAAATTTCGTTTTAATTTCGGTTCGCTGAAATTATTTCAAGTAAAGAGCATTAAAACCTATTTCAAAACAAACAAAAAACATGAACTGAACTTTTATTGACTATGGTAACATTTATTTCTTGCATATTTATTTTTCGGGTAGTCGTTTGTTGGCTTTTCTGCTAAACACTCTTACTAAATAATATCGACGAAATATCGAAAAACAAAGAAACAAAAACAGTTTTGAAAAATAAGGAAGCTTTACTTACTTTAGTAAAATAATCCGAAACAGCAAAATGGGATATTAAAAAAGGAAACACGTAATTACTTTAGTTTATTAGAGCGAAGAATCGATAAAAATATAAGAAGAAAATGGCGCCTTTTCAAGCAGAACAGCCTCGTTTCAGTTTTACAATATTGAACGGTGTAGTATTGCGCCGTCGGATTCAGGGTTGCACTATTGTAATGTAAAGAACATGCAGAAAGGGTGTAATCAACTGAAATCCTTCTAGTACACCGACAAAAAAGCTTAAAAAGATATATAAATAAAATAAAAACGTTATGTAAATGTTTTTAAAAAGACACATAATCACGTGAGTAGGATTTTTTCCTTCTTTTTACACGATGACAAGTAACGCTCTTATTTTTTTATTATTTATCTATTTATCTATTTTCGAAAGAGTGTCATGTGCAAGTGGAGAAGGAAAAAAACAGAGTTATGCAAATTTGATCGTCTAAAGTCTAAAGTTCCGACTTTTTTTTGGGGGGGGCTTTCACTTTAATAAGAACGTAAATTTATGAGGTGAATTTATTCGACACAATATGATTCAACTCAAAAAAATTAAATAAAAACTAACGTGAATTAAGATTAGAGTTAAGGTGTTATTACGAACCTTCACCCCTTTTAAAAAACCTTATTAAACTTTGTGACATATTTACATTCTATGGAGGTCAGGCGCGAATGAACACCACATAATTTTGTTATGCCATATTTGTTCAAACTGAAACATAATTATCAAAGTATACTTACGCAAATAGATATGAAAAGTCTTTGTTAAAGTTTGTGCCATATTTCCCTGGAGTACAGGCGCAAACGCAGACACCACAATTTTATTATACCATCCCTATTTAAGTTGAAACATACTGATCAAAGTATTCTTATGTACATCTATATAAAAACCCTTGTAAACGTTTTTTTTTTTTCATTTTTATTTCCATACTTGGGGACCAGTCACGAACGCAGACCCTACAATTTTTATGAACCACCGTTCTGCCAGATCAAACATACCCATTCCTGATCCTCGATGCATCTTCTATCATTATATGTAATCAGTTTTTTAAAATAGTCAACCATATAGGAGCCTATTCGTGACCACACACACACACACACACACACACACACACACACACACACACACACACACACACACACACACACAGATGTTTAGCTTTATATCATAAAATATATACAGAAAGAAGAAAGACAGAGAGGAAAAGAGAGGATTATATATACAAAAAACTATCAAAAACATTATATAAGAAATGAAAACACGATACACTATATATGTATAAGAGCAGAATATGTATGTTTACTCTCATCCTTCTGTGCTTCTCTCTCTCTCTCTTTCTTTCTCTCTCTCTCTCTCTATATATATATATATATATATATATAAAGATGTGTGTGTGTGTGTGTGTGAACTAAAACCGTTAATTATCTTTTCTAATAGTCTTGTAAGTGTCCAGATGCTTCTATACATCAGTTACGGTATGTGACTCTTACACCTGAACCATCAAGGCATTTGACGTCGTGGACATTTTAATCTAAATTAATAAATACGAAAGTTAGGCTCATTTCTCGCACGAGCAGTAAAGTGAAAATGGTCTAATTCAAAGTAATTTAATTGCATGCAATATGCGCAGCTTCTTTTTATGTACTACATTATCTTTTTTTCAAACCAATATAAAAAAATAAACCTTACGGTTACCTTTTTCATATTAGTTTGAAAACAAAAACATGGCGTTTCATTAATTATTATTTATTATTGTTTTCAATTCGATGATAGTTTTGGTTTCTATATAACAACAATTTGGTTCCACAGGGTTTTGTTTATTTTCTAGAATCTATGTTCAAACGTCCTATTTCTTTAGAGGGATCGACTTGATTTTCAAGTTTCGATCTATTTCTAAATTGTAAGTTAGAAGACATATTTATTATGTTTTTTTTACGTACGCATTTCAAAGATAAGGAGATTGATACTGGAATAACCAAAATGTTAATGTTTATTGCTATGAATAATTGAGGAATATTTTGATTTGTATTCACAACAAATTTATGAATGAAATATTTATTATTTTTAAATATTGTTTCAAGTATTTCGGTAACGTTACCCACTTTACACACATAGATCCAAGTAGCAGAGTACGTCGCAATGAACACAGGACAAATAATAACTCGACTCCTTTTTTTGTAACAACGCAATTTATTTTCTCATTATCCCGTCACACGTGACTTCTAGTTACGACTGTGACGCATCTCGCGTGATCGTCCCTCTAACACGCTTTCTTTCTCCTTTTTATAGTGTATTTCTTACAGTGACGTCATTTCGCATTTCGTATGCATTTCAAGTATCGAACATATACCCAAATCGTTTGTAAACTATTGATAAAATTTAAAAATCCATATTGATAGAAATTGTCCATTTTTTCTTTTGATCTGAATCAATTACAAAAACAACGCAGCAAAAACATATCTTATATGTTATAAACATATCTTATATGTTAAAACAAGAGAAATCAATAATGATTTTTTAGTAATTTTATTTGCCTCACCATTAATCAATCGATCAATGAAACATTATTAAACCCTCTGAATTATTTTTAGATAAGGGCTGATTGTTTATATTACTTGTATTAATCGGACTATTGTTCTCATCTTGAGTGTCATTTCAGTCGGATTGTCCTTTGACTGTCATCAGACATATTGGCTGTTGTTTGGAAAAAAAAAAAAAAGAAAAAATACTGGCTCCGTAGATATTTTCGTATTTCTGTGAGTCAGATCAAAAGTAGAGACTGACTCACAAAAATACGAAAATATCTACGGATCCAATAACCTTTCTCCTTTCTGTTCCAAACATCAACCGACAAGCCCGATAACGTTCGAAGGACAATCCGACTGAAACGTTGCACAAATAACACTCAAGATGAGAACAATAGTCCGATCAAAACAAGTAATATTATTCAACTTTATTTTAATATTTCCAATGTATTTTCATGAAAGGGAATTTCATGAAATCAGTTAGGGTAAACCGAGCCAGGTTTATACAACTTTAATATCATAATAACTTCGTTGAATCTAGCCGTTTCTCTTCCGATTTATATTTTATCAAGGTCCGACCTTCACCATCAAACAAGATTGCACAAGAAACAACTCACGCGTACGTTGAAACTACTTGATTCAACAAGGTGAGTATAATTTTAACTACCACTCTTAATCTTTATAGTGCTGTGAATTTCTTGCAGAGAAAGTTAGCGAGTGCTAACTGAGAATCTATCAAAGCTAACTACATAGTGAGAAACAGGCTGGCTTTGATTGTGGCTTGTGCTACCAAATCACGCTGTCCGAAGATATTGGCTTCCTGAAATGAAATAGACCTAACATTGATGCTTTTTTGTTTTTTTACTTACATTTTGCAAAACTTAATTATGTTCTGCGAAACCAAAACAAAAAACAACAACCCACGTTTCCCCCCCTTTTCCTTCTTCCTGTTTCCTCTTTCTCTTTCTTTCTCCCCCACTTCCTGACTGGTTTCCCAACTTAAAATGTACCAAACATAAATACTGTAACCTTTTTCCCTCTCTCATAGCAAAACTCATTCGTGTTCTGCAGGGCAGAGAACAAAAACGATAAAATCCACTAAAAAAACAAAAAAACTAACTAAACACTACAAACTAGTGATTGAAGATACAAAGAGTTAGAAGAATAAAAACCTTTTTCAAAATAATGGATGCAACATGAATACTATTTCCAAAAATCTGTCTATATCTGTGCCTAAATCAAAACGCGGATTCCATGAACAAAGCTTCTTTCTTAGAACTGCACGCCTGTGGAACTCTGTTCCGTCTGCCTGCTTCCCACCGGACTACAACTTGGATGTGTTCAAGTCCAATGTTAACAAATTCCTAATGAACCGCCCCCGTAAGTAAACACTTCATCAAATCTCCACACTAACGTAATGTACTTGCAATAACCCTTATCCCTGAGTTACTTCCGGGCCTTGATAAGTGGTGATCACTGTGTAAAAAATAAATAAATAAAAATAACGGATTTGGCATTAAATAATTCGAAAAGGTTTGATATGCCGTAAAACAAAATAACCAAACCATTTGATTGTGAATCATCTATTTGCTATGTTTTGCAGCAACCTTATTTGGTGTTGATTGATATGGGGCAAGTTGATACATGTATCAACTTGCCCCTCGTCTTTATCGATCTGTTCCCTGGTTTGTACTAAGGTATCTCAGCCGTAATTTTTCATGTGGATATTTATTATTGTACATATTTTTATTATTTGATTTTTGTTATCTATAATTACGGACGGGGAGAAAGTACAAAAGAAAAACTGAGAAGGAGTTCTGTTCACTTGGTGACATTTCGCCAAGCTGCTGAACAGTACAGAATCAACAAACACTTTGTATAGAGCTTTCAAGAAAACCTTTCCAGAAACCTTTCCAGATCAGGACAGGTTTTCAGACAAATTGAAGAGGAGGAGCTTATAGAGTACGTCATCAAATCATCTTTGAAAGCTGGTTTATCAACTCTAATAATTGCGAGACTAACCAAACAGAAGGGGACTTGCTGTTCAGCTTTCAGAAGTGGCACCGAAACAATTATTTCTCAAACTCCAGAATCGACCAGTCTTACAAAGGTCATTGTGTTCAACAAAACGAACGTGACAACATTCTTTAATGACATTAAGCACCTGTACAGATGTTATGGATTTGACTCGGGAGACATCTACAATCTGGATGAAACAGATTTTCAAACATCGCAGAAAACTCAGAGAGTGGTGGTAGAGGTAGGAGGCATGCAAGTAGCTCAGATAGTCTCTCACGAAAGGGGTGAGGCTGTGATGATGCTCGACTTCGTCAATACCATTAGGAACTCAGCAGCTTTGTGCAGAACAAACCACACATTTTGGTACAACTGCTAATCTCAGTCGGTGCAAAGGTTGCCACAGGCCTCTGGTTTTACATAAGAGTGTTCCTTCTCTTAGATACATGTATTAACGAAGGCTGAGGGTGTACCTCACCCAGTGTATTAAATGTGCCTCCAGATACCAACCCGGAAATTTTTACGTCACGGCGCGGTACATAGAGCACCTAGAATTTCTAAACGGTCACCCATGTTGTACTGGCCAGACTCATCGTTTTCTAACTTCGGTTATTTGGAGAGAATCGGTGTTTCAACGTGATTATGCCGTATATACAAAAGAAAGCCAATCACATATCACTACATACATATTACAACACACAAACACTACACACAAACACATTCACAAATCACTGAAGAGCATTAATGATCAAATTCATTCTGATTCATCCTCTCTCTCTCTCTCTCTCTCTTTCTCTCTCTCTCTCTCTCTCTCTCTCTCTGTCTCTCTCTCGCGACCTAGAGCATATCGTACAATAAAAAGCTGGTGGTGTTAAAAAACGTCTAAAATCAAGCTTCTCCCCTTTCACCACAAACGTTCAGATTTTCATTTTGCCTCAGTTGAAATGAATTTGCTCCCTTCTTGAGTTATAACAATCTTTATTAATCACCTTGTTCTCGAGTGGCCTTTGGGTCTTCACAAGTGGTGACTCGTTAGTAAAAACAAAAATCGTCACACACACTCACACATCTCACATTTTCATAAATCTTTACTTCCTTGTGTTGTCCACATGTTAAATGTATGCCGTTAATTTATCGAAAATTAATATTTCCCAGGGATTTTCTTATGATCCAGAAGGCATCCGTTATTTCCTGACTTAATCAGAACATAATACCCTAAAAAAAGGTTAAGCCCCAACATATCCAGGGTTGTGATCGGGGTGGCAGTTCCTTTAATGTTTCTCCCAGATGTTATGAAAAGATGTTTATAATCTTTACCTCTTTTTATTATTTGTCATATCAAACTTCTTTTTCTTATACTACTACTACTACTACTACTACTACTACTACTACTACTACTACTACTACTACTACTAATCTATACTATATTTCTGTATGTGTCTCTGTTTTTCCAATTTTTATCTCGGAAACTATTCGGCTGATCTGGATGTAATATTGTGGGAACCTTTGCTATAATAAGATGAAGCGAACTCAGTATTATGGTATCCGTTCGATGGACAGTTCGGGAATAATAGGCATTGATACGGATTAGTAAACACAATACGACAATACCACATTTACTCTCGAAGTTTTATAGGAAACTACGCACCCGATTTAAATTTAATTTTCGATGAACCTTTGCTATGATAAGATGCAACAAACTAGGTATTATGGTATCTGTTCGATGCACAGTTCGGTATTAATATCACATTTAACACAGAAGTTTTCGAGTTGGGTTGATTAGGCTGAATTTTTTTATGAACTAAGTATTATGCTATCCGTTCTATGAACAGTTAGCGATTAATAGAGATAATAAAGATTAGTACTTAATACAAAAATGATAACAAATTTAACCAAGCATTAATTTGGCAGAAAGTATTCATTCCAAGTGTACAAGCCAACTTTCGCGATTATTTAACGGGTTTAGCAGTCTATAATAATAATAATAATAATAATAATAATAATAATAATAATAATAATAATAATAATAATAATAATAACAATAACAATAACAATAATAATAATAAGATTGGAAAAGTATAAGAAAGCTATAGCAATGCAGGGAACCTACCCCTGATCTGACTACATAAGCGGGTCCCCATGCAAAGATATGCAGTTGGAGCTCAGTTGGAGCTGAGATTTAAGCGAATCTAATACTAACTGAAGAGTCGTCGCGGCTTCCCGACCATCACCGCCGCACAACTGAGAGTAATTAAATCTAATTTGGACTCAGTGTTCTGTCAAAATAAACATCTGAACAATTGTATATAAGTTATATTTTGTAAATCTATTTTGAATTAACCATTAGAATAGAACCAATTGACTCTGTTTTTCTTTTGCGTGCATGAAAATTGATTCATTTCCAGCGTGACAGACCGACGAAGCAGCGACCTACCAACCCGAAGGTGAAGTGATTCCGACCAGATCGACTGAGTCCCCTGCGAAGTACGAGCACATGTCACATTGGGGTCCGTGACCGAGGTTTGACTCGTATGTGATAAAAGAGATCCTTATTAGGAGGTCGCTGAGGCTTCACACTTTAAGGAATTATGAAATTCGATAAAAAATAAAATCACTTTGAACGAAAGAAATATTAAGAAAAGAATACAAGAGAAGTCTACAGTTGGTTCTTAGGTCAAGATTGAATAAAATAAAAATAACCCCAGTAAACACGTAGGCAGTAGCTATATTTCGGTATGAGGTGGGTATTATTCAATGGAAAGAAAACGAGCTGAAAGATATGGATAGGACGACAAGTAAAACGATGACAATGAATGGAGTTTTAACCCTATAGACTTATGTCGACAGGTTATATGTAAAAAGAAAATAGGGAGGATCGGAATTAATAAATATAGGCAGATGCGTGAAAGAAGAAGAAAATTGTTTGAAAGTTTACATCTCCATCTGTAAGGAAAAGCTTATAAAAGGTGTGTGAAAATGTTCAAAATGACAAGCGAACAAACTAGTAGAAAGCAAAGTATTTAAGGCAAGAAATTAACAAAAACCGAAAGAAAAGTGGTTTGAGAAGAAAATGCATGGTCAATTCAGTAAGGAAAAAGTTGATAGTTATCGAAATAATATTTGAAGTTTGGGACAAATACCCTAATATGTGACGCTCAGGACAAATTATGTGAAGTATCACTTTAATAACACGGCTGAAAGTACTTTCTGTTAATTGTGTGGGCAGAAAGTTGAGAATGTAAAACACATCGTCAATAGTTGAGGAGAGTACGCTCAAAAAGAGTACAAGAGGCGTCATGACAATATTGCGAAAAAGGTTCATTGGGATATATGTAAGATAAGAGGGTACGTGCATATTCCAGCACGGGTGATTGAGAGTAATAATATGAAATTATTGTGGGATATGAATATCCTATACGACAGGTCCTGGATATGACCTTAAACTATATCCAGTGGTGAGGCCCCAGATTGCGGGCTTTTTAGATTCGGCATTAAATAACCTGAAAAGGGTGATATGCAGTAAAACAAAACCAATCAACCAACCAACCAATACGACAATTTGATTGAAGCAATGCGAGCAGATTTAATCTTGTTAGAAAAAAGAACACAGCGCAATAATCATTGATGTGAATGTGAAAACAAAAATAAAAAAAAGAAGGCCGAAGAATATCAAAACTTGAAAAGGAAAATAAAATGATTGTAGAAAGTAGTTGTAATTGTTGTAATGGGAGCCCTGAGAGTGTGATAAAAGGATTTAACAAGTGCATTGATACAATTGGGATCCATGGCAACGTTGGAGTGCTTCAGAAAACTGCTTTGTTGGGAACCGCTAGAATCCTGAAGAAAGTACTGGAGGTCTGGAAAAAGAATATGGTTATGATCCGCGTATCAGCATAAAAATAACAACTGTAAGACACAAAATGTGGCAACAGAAATACTATAACTGCTTCTACTACAAGTGCTACTACTACTATTACTACTACTACTAATACTAATACTACTACTAATAATAATTCACTATGATATTTTTTAAAACGTCGATTGCTGACTGAAGCCGGGTAACTTTAACTAGAACTCAACTAGATAACTACAAAGAGTAATCGAATTTGGAGATTTATTGAAACTCAAATTCCATGATGATGATGATGATGATGATTATGATGATTTGGATGTGTTTTGCGATAGTAGTCATGTTCCTAATGGCACAATTTTAACTTTTGTGGGAACTTTTTGGAGATTTGCAAACCTATACATTTTTGGAAAGGGTTTTGTCTCAGGAATCAGAAAATCAATGTTTGCATTTGCCCAGATGCGTACATGGCGGCCATAGACGTGAAAAACACGTCCATTTCTATGGCCTCTAGTGTTATACAAATTGAATTAAAGAAAAAGCAACGGCTTTGCGAACCTTCCATATGTTCACTGGGGCCCACAATACAGGGTGGTTCTCTCGTATATGCAAGACAACCTGGCTGCAGATCTACGTCAAATCAGATGCAGATGCTGTCAATGCTCTGCGAATGCTTATGGATGAAGCAGAAGTGACAGAGGGAATGCTGTCAACACTGGAGTCCTTTGTATGTGCAGATTACTCGCCAAAAGGAATCAACATAAAAACAATCCCTGAACTGCGATGGCATATGTTCTGCAAGCATAGGGCAGAAAGTGACAGGCTCCCTCCAGCACCTGGAGCTCTAAAGCAGCATATTTTAAGAGTTCATGTCCAAGTAAGGGTATGGGCACAAGCAGCCATTGCTTTGCAGATTTCACAACTGGATTTCCAGGAAAATGGGTACTTCAAACAATTGGATGGCATCCTGAAACCAATGATCACAGAGGTCCTCCCAGCCGTTAAGGCCATCTCTGAGATGGACACATGCAAATTTCTATTTGACTGTTCTTCTGGCAGATGTTACTGCAGGTCTAAAGACTTAGCCTGTACTGACATGTGTCGGTGCAGCAGTCAGTGGGAAAACGACGAAGATTCCCAAGCTGTGATGTATGAAAGGGATGTTGATGATGATGTTGATGATGGTGATTATGCATAGACTATGATCAAACATCTCATTATGTTTAAGATGGTTACACAAACATTCAAAGTTTACAGTTAAAAAGGCATTCCAATAAAAACAACTCTGACTTAGTACCTGACTAACTGCCAAGGTTGTTAAGGTTTTTACCCATATGATGGATTATGTGTTTCAATGGGGGTGGGTTACAAAAGATAAAATGATAACTTGGACCATTGACTTCCTTGACACTGAAAATGTAAGTTTAGCAGTTAAAATCAGTGTTCCAGCTTATTTAGTACCCGAGATATTACAAAACATACATCTTACGGCAGCCATTTTGCAAATTCCAATATGGCTGTCATATACACATTTGAGAAAACTACCAACATTGGCTTTCTGTGCCCTGAAAATTAAAATCAGTGTTCTAGCTTATTTAGAAGCTGGGATATTACAAAACGTACATCTTACGGCGGCCATTTTGTAAATCCAATATGGCCGCCATATACGCATCTGAGCAAATGCAAACACTGATTTTTTGATTCCTGAGACAAAACCCTTCCCAAAAATGTATAGGTTTGCAAATCTTCAAAAAGTTCCCACAAAATTACATTAGGAACCTATAGGGCGAATTGTTGCAGAAATGTCACTGAATATTAGAACAGTAGTTCGAATAATAAAAATAATACGAATTATCAATCTCCAATTAAAAACAACATTCTAAAACATAGTATCGATTCTGAGTGTTTTTAAAAGATGACTACTTTATAATCGATTTCGTGAAAACAAATTGATAAGAATTATCGAAAAAGTAAATCGATATGAAGGACTTTTCATTGTCAATACCGATTCATTAAAACTTTCGCCAGTGATAAAGAAAAATATGACGGTGTGTTAATGTAGATATACAGAATGTTTAATACAGTCATGGTTTCGTTTAAAAAATAATTGAAATTACACATTTTTACTTCCTGTCATTGTTTTCAAAATGGACCTTGCTTTTTTAAACACCTTATAACTATAAATCTTATGACTCTTGTTAAGGTTTTCTTCTGGCTGGGCTATGCCATTAAGAAATCTAAGAGTTTCTATCAGGACCCTAAATCTTCTGTGCGTCCATTAAAGTATTTTCAGTGGCAGAAATGAAACTTCAATTCTTCCGCATATCAAATAATCAAACCAAGTAATAAGTCTCTAATTATTCTATTGAAATAAAATAGTATTAAAAGAGGCCGTATTCATTCTATAATAAAGACCAATGTGCCTTATTTGTATATGAACAAATAAGAATACATCTTGTTGCACATAAGTTAGCGAGTAAAAACGTGCCTTTTTTGCTGACCTCTGGACGAAACCATTCCAAGTAGAAAGAGGAAACGAGAAAGCAAATAGAGTGTCGGAAACCTGTAGCCGCTTGAAATGAATTATAAAAAGAAATGTATCATTCTTAATAAAAAAAGGTATTTTAATCGTGTCGTCAGAAATAATAAGAATCATTGATGATTGTTTTTATTAATACACAATTGAAATATATGAGATCAAAATAAAATAGTTTGAAAATATTTGATATTTACTTACATATCAGGCAAAACTATTTGCGTACACAAAAAATATGGAAATTATCATGTGCTAATTTCAATATAAAATAAAATAATTTTACTCTTCTTAGTCAACGATCGTATGGCGTTTTTATATTAAAAGAATGGGTATAATATTCTAATGCATGCTGGCTTAAAGATAAATAATAGAAATATGAGTATGAAATAAATTTTACTCATTACTAAAATATGACTCGATAATTTTCCGTAATTTTTAATGTACACAAACAGTTTTGTCTGATATGTAATTATATTGAATAGTTTTCATGTAATTTAAATTTAATTTGTCATATTTCACTAACGTGTTAATCGAAACAACCAACGAATTATTTTCATATGCAAAAGCAAATTTCTGATGTGATTCCATGATTTCATATGAATATGAGTGCGAACATACTTTATTTCCATCATTTTGAATGTTTTTCTCCAGTTGTTTTTTCATGCTTGCTAGATTCATATTTGTCGCTAATCATTTACGAATGTTCTCTTTGCAGCTGTCACCAATTTCAATTCAATCAACCGCAACACGCACTTAACCTTTCTTTTTAACAGTGTACATGTTTTACTAATAAAAAAAAATCCGTACGAAAACATCATTTACGATACATTCATAAAACTACATTAAAAATCGATATAAGTCGCGTTTTATGTGTTCGTTATTTTATTTTTTGCCATTTTAGTTACTAGCATGATTCATGCAAATTTCATGCTTCACCTACTATAGCAATAAAACCATCTCGTTTCCTCTCCCATCTACAGTTTCAATAAGAAAATAACCGAAAACATCCCTAACAAATCTTTCACACGCACCACTTACAGCACTTCCTAAAGAGTATTTTCACGAAAACGTGTATACATATCATCCCCGTTTAATAATTATATTTCTTCCGAACAAGATTCTTCTTTTAAATACGTATTCCAACAACAAAGGTAGTAAACAGCTGTACTCTTTTTTTTCCATTTTTACCCTAAAAGCAAACTGTCCCTAACATAATCCGAAACTACTTTTAACCTAATCCTAAACTAAATTTTAGTTTTTGTTTACAAAGTTGGTTTCCTTCCGATCGCATCATTTAGTACCAAAATCAGAACAAACAAAATCTACCCACAAGGAAAAAAAAAAAAAAATCCACACACAATGATTCCCCATTCTAAAATCTAAAATATATACGAATACTTTTTCTAATTAAATCATGTGACCTGTTAGTTAGAGATAAAATAGTTTAATCTTTATACTCTAGCTGAAATTTGTGTACCCTACGAAATATTTGAATATATTATTAGGATATTGAATGTCTTGTCAGTTTTTTTTTGTTAGCAAAATGAGGCAAGACAAGGTGTATATGTTAAAGTCAAGATAGCTGACTGTCGGTCTCATTTTATTCGCGTCGCCACAAGATATCACTTTATAAGGGAGGTAACTCCCATCGCAACAGAATGTTTGCTTACATAAAAGTGGAATGTTATTACTTTTTTTTTTTAACTCTTGAACGTTCACATTTTAGTAAATGTCAAAGGCTTATCATTCTGGAACCTTTTGACATAAAGGAAAATAAACAGTATTCACTTTTTATTACACACAAAAAATATAAGTGTAACAAATTTTTTTAAATGTGTTAGTCATTATCTGATTATTGTTGATTTGGTGTGGCAGGATCCATTTTAAGGTAGCTTGTTACTGGTATGTCACGGTAGTTTACTTAAACCCTAGATAGATTAGAATAGGCCAAGACATGCTATACAATCTTAGCGATTCTACACCAGTAACGGGGAGGTGATCGTGGCTTAGTTGTTAATGAGGGCGCTGATAACCTGGGAGTGCCAAGTTCGAACCCAGTTCGTCTCACAGAAACTCTTTCACTTAAAAACGTTGGCAACCTTCATGTGGTCCCTCCCGTAAATACTTGATATCCTTCTAGAAGGAATTCTTGATAGAAAAATATTGTGTAAACGAATGCCAATAAAAATCACCGTGAATGAGGCCCAACAAACAAACAGCAGCAACAAAAAGAAGTTTATCCACATTTTTCGACATTGACATTATTTTGTTTTTTAACAGTTATTAAAATGAAAGAGGAGGAGAAGACCTTCACGACTGAGACAATTTTTAATTTTTGTTCCTTTCCTCGAACTTAAAAAAACAACCCTGGTGTCTAACTCTGTCCCGTGGGGAGGCATTGTAAATAGGAACAGTTATTAAAATGGTCTTACATGTTAGAAAATTTAATGAATACAATTTTATACGCGTAACAGGAATTTGCAAACATTGCTATACACTAATTATATATTTCATATTTCTAGTCAGTTGTGAATTGTACATCGCTAGCGATGAAAAAATGGAAGAGAAAATAAATTAGTAGTAATTTATTTTTTCTTTCATCTGTTGTCGCTCTTTGCGTTGGCCTCTAACGACGGCCCATGGGTAACCTATATTTGTAAATAAGTCAATGTCAGCGTGAGATTTGACATAAAAGCCCGCGTGTTGTGTGTGTGTATGTTTGTGCGTGTTGTGTGTGTATATGTTTGTGCGTGTTGTGGGTATATGTTTGTGCGTGTTGTGTGTATATGTTTGTACGTGTTGTGTGTATATGTTTGTGCGTGTTGTGTGTGCATATGTTTGTGCGTGTTGTGTGTATATGTTTGTGTGTGTTGTGTGTATATGTTTGTGCGTGTTGTGTGTATATGTTTGTGCGTGTTGTGTGTGTATATGCTTGTGTGTGTTGTGTGTATATGTGTTTGTGCGTGTTGTGTGTATATGTTTGTGCGTGTTATGTGTATACGTTTGTGCGTGTTGTGTGTGTATATGTTTGTGCGTGTTGTGTGTGGATATGTTTGTGCGTGTTGTGTGTGTATATGTTTGTGCGTGTTGTGTGTATATGCTTGTGCATTTGCGTGTATATGTTTGCGCGTTTGTGTGTATATGTTTGTGCGTTTGCGTGTATATGTTTGTGCGTTTGTGAGTATATGTTTGTGCGTGTTGTGTGTATATGCTTGTGCGTGTTGTGTGTATATGTTTGTGTGTGCTGTGTGTATATGTTTGTGCGTGTTGTGTGTATATGTTTGTGTGTGTTGTGTGTATATGTTTGTGCGTGTTGTGTGTATATGTTTGTGCGTGTTGTGTGTGTATATGCTTGTGCGTGTTGTGTGTATATGTGTTTGTGCGTGTTGTGTGTATATGTTTGTGCGTGTTATGTGTATACGTTTGTGCGTGTTGTGTGTGTATATATGTTTGTGCGTGTTGTGTGTGTATATGTTTGTGCGTGTTGTGTGTGTATATGTTTGTGCGTGTTGTGTTTATATGCTTGTGCATTTGCGTGTATATGTTTGTGCGTTTGTGTGTATATGTTTGTGCGTTTGCGTGTATATGTTTGTGCGTTTGTGAGTATATGTTTGTGCGTTTGCATGTATATGTTTGTGCGCTTGCGTGTATATATTTGTGCGTATTGTGTGTATATGTTTGTGCGTTGGCGTGTCTAATAAAAGAAAAACATGTTTCCTAAAAATACTAGCTTCATAAATAGGTTGTAATAACTATAAAACTCGGCAAAACCGCGCAAAACATACCGACTAATGTTATACTTTTTAAATTAATCTTCTCATCTTTAAGACATACTGTTTGGTCAGCCAGTCTCGTTCAAGTATTTTAAGAGGGTTATTTTTTTTATTTGATACCTTACAAATAATTTTTTTTATCAATTTTGTGTGTCTATGTTAACAATAGTTCTATATGAGTTCTTAACATTTGAGATGAATTTGCTTACAATTTGAGAGATGAATTTAAAAATTGCATATTCTTTAGTTTGTCAAGCTAAAATTTAAAGTAGTTTTTTATTTTTTATTTTTATTTATTTTTATTTTTTTTACACAGTAATCACCACTTATCAAGACCCGGAAGCCACTCAGGGATAAGGGTTATTGCAAGTACTGTACGTTAGTGTGGAGATTTGATGAAGCGTTTACTTAAGGGGGCGGTTCATTAGGAATTTGTTAACGTTGGACTTGAAGACATCCAAGTTGTAGTCCGGTAGGAAGCAGGCAAACGGAACAGAGTTCCACAGGCGTGCAGTTCTAAGAAAGAAGCTTTGTTCATGGAATCCGCGTTTTGATTTAGGCACAGATATAGAGTAGGGGAAATTTTTCACAGTGGATTCAGCTAGACGGGTGTTTTTCGTGAAAGATTGGCGAGGGGGGACCAGAGATTGGAGTTCAGACGAGCACCTGCCATGGAAATAACGATAAAACAAGGATAGGCTCGCAACGTCTCTTTGTTTCTTAGTGTCAACATTGGCATTTTATTTCCTGTTTTCAATGTTTTTCCCCCATAAAAACACGGTATTTTAATATATTCTAATTATTATAAAAGACTTACAATTTCTATAATGTATGTATTATCTTATTTTTGTATTGTAATAAATATTATTTATGTATATAAAAAAAATGAAATATAAATATGAAGAAAAGCCAAAACTATGGGATTTTTATTGTGTTAATTTGAAACAATAATATAGAGAGTTTTATATGGTATGTATAGATATTTACATAATAATTATTAATTTAGACCTACATACACTATTTATATTTATCTAACTACCACTCTCTTTCAATCTCTCTCTATCTTTCTCTCTCTCTCTCTCTCTCTCTCTCTCTCTCTCTCTATATATATATATATATATATATATATATATATAATTTTTAACGATACAAAAACTTATATAGCGTTTTAAAATAATACACACATAATCCCTAGGCCTACAAGCAAATCGGGAGTTAATCGTTGATATGACACTTCTCTGAAAACGTCTCTTTCAAATCAAATCGACTAATTGCTTACTCTAGTCAATTTTCTTATCATTTTGTTTAAGTTGGAGGTGGGGCGTCCTACCGGATGCCACACATTCAATCGCTATCTCATACATCCAACCAAAAGATAATTTCTACCAAGGTTGATTTTTTCCAATTTTTGTTCCGTATCACTATAATAGATTTTACAGATCCGTTTTCTATGTACGTAGCCGTAGGAACTGAATTAACAGTAGATGGTCTGTAACTTATTTCCGACTGTTCTTTCTCATATATTTTCTAAGGACTTGATGCTGCATTTGATATTCAACTTTTACAGATCGTTCAATCAAGATATTTACCCATTTCATTTGGTCTCATTGTACAGTAGTAGTCTCTCAGCAGAACTTCATAGCTGGGTTCAGGTGACTGAGACTGCGTACTTCTGTGTGGCAAAATCTGCATTTGTTGTCATTGCTAAGACCCATCTTTTTAAAGGCATTAGTCATCAAGCCTTGATCTTCAACAGAATTATAATCCTCTCCTGATCATAACGGAGCGATGTTCTTTTCTGCCAGTCTATATATTTATTTATATAGTCCTTAGTGAATCTACAAAAAAAAAATACTTTGTACGCTCTTGGTTGGCCCATTTTTCCAGTTTTTCAATGAAGATAGTTGCTATAGTTTTGGCGACTCTTTTGGGCTATTTCCGTAACAAACGTGTGTCTCATTTCAAAGACAGTCTTGTCCAAAATGTTTTGCCAGTTTCGTGATGGAAGTTTGAGTTTTTTCGGCGAACTCTAATTGTGTGATGCTGATGTACCATTTTGAGGTTTGTATTTTAAGAACTCGATGCTCACAATAGTGTCACAATGCTGATGGGCAATTTCTGAAACCCATACCGCCTGCTTCCATAATACACAGAGAATCCCTAGGCCTACAAGCAAATCAGGAGTTAATAGTTGATATAACACTTCTCTGAAAACGTCCCTTTCAAATTAAATCGATTAATTGCTTACTCTAGTCAATTTTCTTATCATTTTGTTTAAGTTGGAGATGGGGCGTCCTACCGGATACCACTCATTCAATCGCTATCTCATACATCTAACCAAAAGATATTTTAAAGATTCTAACCGTCCCTTTAAGTGCAATTCTTTGGATCTCTCTTACACTTGGTTCATGGGCAGATAAAGCCTTAGAAGACACTTGTTTCTCTGTTATTCTGTACAGTGTCAACATTTTTCACGTTTTAGTATCTAGTCTGTTTATATCCCTTTGTGGCAAGACGACAATGCCAGAACTATATGTTATAGCAGACATGGCTAGTTTGTTAATGGCAGTTATCTTGTTTTTGTTTGTCGTTCTGTTTTACAATTTCTCTTTACAACAAAGCATATATATTTACTACCAATTCTTTCTCTATACTTCATTGAATCGTTCTCTTTTATGCTAAGGTATTTGTATTTTTCTTGTTCTTCTAGGTCC
Source organism: Euprymna scolopes (assembly GCF_053919585.1). Taxonomy (NCBI): domain Eukaryota; kingdom Metazoa; phylum Mollusca; class Cephalopoda; order Sepiida; family Sepiolidae; genus Euprymna; species Euprymna scolopes. The sequence continues at coordinate 51,804,304 of NC_136488.1, forward strand.
TTGATGTCAGTATCTTCATCAACCTGTATACTTTCCGATTGGACCTTTTTCTTAGCATTTGTGAGCATTTGCCACCTTTTTCCAAACTTCATCTCAACATCTTTGAAGAAGTTATGTACGACTTGCAAGAGTTGACTTAAGTCAGCATCTGGACTGGTAGACAGCTTGAGGTCATCCACGAAAAGCGGGTCTTGTTGGCGGCCCTTGCTCATATTATAGCTCTTCCAGCTTTTGTTATGTGTATGTAAATATGCATGGAAACTAACATAGTAATTGAAAAGCAATCAGCCATAAAAAATAGCAAGTTGTTTTTCTTTTTACGAAATACTAAGTTATGAAACGCATTTGTTGTTTATTTTTAATGACGTGTTTAGAATTATTAATAAATTATTAATGAATTATTAATAAATCAGTAATAAATTATTAATAAATTATCCTGTGAAAAAGTTCTTTCTATTTCGTGTAATGGAAAAAAATAATAATTGATTTTTTATTACTGAAGGAGGATTTCTTCCTTAAATATTGAATAATCGATGTACTTGTCAATTATAATACTGTTGATTTTTACGTGTTTATATTAAAGAAAAAAGAATTCATAAAATACCATGAAACGTTTTTCTGCGATTACGTGTTTATGTAAATGTGGGAAACGTTGATGTAATTGCATGAATGTGTTGAATGGGAAACACGCGATGTCATGCAATATTCGTTATTTATTAAAAACGAAATCGATACTCATGTAGCAAATAAGATCACACACATGTGTAATGATTAAGGATAATTTACTAATGCTGAGCTTATCAGTCAGTTGAAAACACCATTTTGCAAATAACCTGAGGTGTTCATTATTGCAATAGAGTATTCTGGAGAAATGGTTAAAACGATTAGTAAAAGACAGGGAATAATCCTGGAAATCCAGCATTTAATGTACAAAAGGCTATACGTCTATCTGTCTGTGCCATATTTTCAAACTCTATATTCTCGAAAAGTAGCGGCGCTAGGTGTCTCAAATGATTAAATTTTTTACACACTGTTCTTTTATGGGTCTTTAGCTGCTCAAAATAGTTTTCAGGGGTCAAAAATGGGTAAAAATTGAAAAAATCGTTATACATTTTGTACATTTATCTTAGTTTATTTTTTAATTTTTAATCAGTTTATATGCGGGTGACGTTGGTACAATGATAACGTCACCGGCTTTGAATGCTACAGTTTTGCTTCCGGTTTCGATTCTAGCCGATCACACTCAAATACATTTTTTTACTTTGGAAATCACAACTCTATAATAATATATACGAAATCTAGACAAATTAAAATGACATATTTAAGCGTATTTTACGCTCCACCCCCGCTAGTCAATGATAATAAATTTTACTGCAGTTTCAAAATTTATGGTATCGTAAGAAGCGTTACAGTTGTAATGGAACGTGCTTATATAGAAGACGTTTGAATTAATTCTGGCACTTCTAAATATTGAACCATCCGTGAAACTTCAGCAAAGTGCTAAGCTAAATAGAATTTGTTATTAGGTGACTATGTTCTTTCGTGCTAAAGAACTCGTTAGACCAAGGAAAATTGATTGCAGAAACAGACTAACTTGACGTTTATATAGATCCCCAGAAGAATAAACTGTTTCTCCACTAAGCCGGATAAGCACCAATAACGAGCAATAGAGCCGCCGTGCTGAAAAGCGTTCAATCATTTATGACAGTTGTAGTTATACTTTTTACTCATTAATTTCTCTCACTCTCCCTGTCTCTTTCTTTCTCTCACACACACATACATACACATATATACTTGTGCGCATGGGGTCTATTTGACAGACTCTTTTAATAAAGGCACATGTCATTAAATAATATAGAGTTTCTATGGCCCCCCCTGATATTTCGAATAATTAATTTGGCTTTCAGATCAAATTGGTAAAAGTCTCGTATTGTTTTTGTTCCATAGTTTTGCTAGACCTATGAATCTTATATCCCGAATCACCATCGAGCATGGGTTAGTCGTATTGTGTTTACCAGCTACGTAAATCATCGAGTATCTATCTGTTGTTTTATGGTTTCCATAGCTACCAACGTAATAGATGTACTGAGACTAAAGCTGCTTTCAGGACTGCCAGCAACCACTGTCAAAGAGTAATAAAACATGCAAGAGAGCTATATGCTCAGTCTGTTAAATCCAAAGTAGCTGAGCAGCGGCTTGGTTCCCACCAGTTCTGGCAAATAGCAAACAGGATCTTGAACAGAAGTGTGGGTTCTATCCAAACTATCATCAATGGACCTGATGTCATCTCGTCAGCATCAGACAAGGCCAGACTATTTACCAAGAACTTGCAGCTAATTCTAATCTATGTGACAATGACCATCAACTCCCTGTATTTCCTCCTATAACAGACAACACGCTATGCAACATACAAATATCTGTGCGTGAGGTCGCCAAGCTAATCAAGAACCTTGATTCCAATAAAGCAACTGGCCCTAATGGCATTCCAGTTATAGTGCTGAAAAAGCTTCAACCAGAACTTGCTCCTCATACTTACAAAACTGTTTAAGCGTTGCTTTAAGGAGAAGCGAATCCCAACACCCTGGAAAACCTCATCAGTATGTCCTGTATTTAAAAATTCAGGTGAAAAGTAATCTCCCTCTCAGTACAGACCAATAAGTCTCATTTGTTTCATGAGTAAATTGCTGGAATCCATATTAAATAAAGAAGTAGTCAAGCACCTCAACAGAAACAACCTTCTTAGTGACACGCAATATGGTTTCCGCTCTGCAAGATCTACAGCAGATGTGCTAACGGTTATATCACGTAGGATTAGTGAATCTCTTGACAAAGGCTTCCTTTCCAGGGCAATTGCTCTTGACATATCGAAGGCCTTCGACAAAATAGATTTCCAGCTACGGTATTACTGGAAATGTTTTCTCAATCATTAAATAATTTCTCTCCGATAGGCTCATAAGAGTAGTGGTTGATGGGCAGAAATCAGAAGCCCACAGTATTAATGCTGGAGTCCCACAGGGGCCCATCCTGAGCCCAACTCTCTTCCTGATCTACATCAATGATCTCCTAAAACACATACTTAAATCATTTGTTGACATCTATGCTGATGACACGACCATCTATGGCAACACATCAAAGGCCGTAAATGACAACGTTCTCTCTAATTCTCTCTCCTCTGATCTTGAGCACGTGGTACAATGAGGGAAGAGGTGGCTGGTCACTTTTAATGCATCCAAAACCAAGCTTCTATCTTTACATCATCAACGCTCTGATCCCTATCTGACATCAATTGAAATGGATGGCTTTCGTCTTGGAGAGGCTTCACGTTTTGACAAGCTTCTGGGCTTGATCTTTACTCCTGATCTGAAATGGAATACGTACATCAAATCTGTTGCCAGGGACGCTGGGAAAATGGTGGGATCCTTCTACCGCTCCAGAAGATATCTCATTACTGATGCAATTCTCTATCTGTATAAAAGCCAAGTACGTCCAATGATGGAGCACTGCTGCCACATCTGGGCAGGAGCTGCTAAAAACAGCCTATCCTGCCTTGACAGAGTACAAAATAGACTTCGTGGTTTAGTGGGGGATGCCCCTTTCTCTTCCCTGCAACCTCTCTCCCACAGAAGAGACCTTGCAAGCATGTTTTTGTTTTATCGTTATTTCCATGGCAGGTCCTCGTCTGAGCCCAATCCCTCGTCCCCGCCCTCGCCAATCTTTCACGAGAAACACCCGTCTGGCTGAAACTACTGTCAATAATTTTCCCCAATCTTTATCTGTGTCAAAATCCAAACGTAGATTCCATGAGCAAAGCTTCATTCTTAGAACTGCACGCCAGTGGAACTCTCTGCCGCTTGCCTGTTTCCCACCTGACGTAAAATTAGACGTCTTCAAGTCCAACATAAACAAACTCCTGACAAACCACCCCCTTAAGTAAGACAATCTATCAAAACCGCCAATACTAATGATTACTACAATACTATCTCATTGATTACTGTCCACGCAATAATAATTTTATCCCTGAGTTGCCTTCGGGCCTTGATAAGTGGTGACCCCCATGTAAAAAATATACCAGCTGTAGAACAAAGTTATGAGATGCTGCATTTGAATATGAAAACATGAAATGTGCCATCGTAAATTTACTGCGCTTCTTTAGAGGCAGACACTTTAAAATTTCGTAATGTTTCGTAATTAATGCTATTAAATTTCGTATGTCTAATTTTAATTTAAATGGCTTTCAGAATTGTTTCATAAACTAGTTTCTTACGTTATTGAATAAAATGGGTCTATATTCAAAAGAGAAAATCGCGTATTTGTATATGTTTGCAAATTGAGTTAGTTGCAGAGAGATCTACGGGAAAGGATTGTAGTAGTGTAACCGCTTTATCCTTAATATTAGTTGCAATTATTTAATAATTCTTTTTATAAATATTAACTACTCTCATTAATTATCACTACTGCCATTATTTATTGAGTTTGTCACATACGCCCCCATAAAATATGCACCTTGAAAAATAGTTCTTTATTAAGAATAATTCTTTTTAATAAGTCAGCGGTTTTGTTTTGTTTGCTTTTAAACACCCCTTACACAATTTCATTTTACAAACTTTTTGAAAGGAGACATATTAAATTTATGAGGTATTTATCGTGGAAATTTAATTTGTTCTCATACGTAATTTACTATTACTGTTGTTTATAGTGTATTTAGTTTGTATTCTTTTATTTACAAAATGCCTTAAGTTTCAAGACTTTTTGTACAGACATTTGAAATTGTCGTAGACTCTTGAAAATTCAGTACGTTATTGCTATATATATTATGAGATGATTGACCAATTTTTATGATTTAAAGTTCAAATGGGCAGCTACAACAGGAATTCTAATACACCCTACTAAAAGCCTGATTGTAACAAGTGATGATTGCAAAAATGCAATCTGAACATGGGGACACTTTTAAAGAACGAGATGCAAAAACGTCTGTTTTAAACTTCGAGAAGTGCTACATCGAACATCAGTTTTGAGTGACATAAGAGATTCAAGAAAGGAATGGAATCTGTGAGAGATGATGAGAGGCGTGAGAGAAGTAAGGAAGTCAGAAATCAGAGTTGATTGGCCAAATAAAGAATTTTATGAATAAGGACTGTCGTGTGTCTATAGAAACAATAAGTGCACAGTTTGATGTCAGTGTTAAAACTGTACACATAATTAATTGCGAGGAACTGAAGACGCGAAAGATTTGCTCGAATTCACCAGTCCACAATTCTATCCTTGTCACAGACTATATGACCAAGATGGACATAAAGACAGTTCTTCACCTTCGCTGTGACTTTTGATTTTTCAATAAGCCCAAGGAACACCTTAGAGGTTGTCGTTAAGAGATAATTGAGGAGATGAAAGAACCTGTGACAAGGGTCATGACACGCTCACACAAGAGAACTTTCATGGGTCTTTCTAGAAGTTGTTGCAACGGTACAGCAGCCGAAGGAGATTATTTCGAAGAGAACTAGAGTTTCATGTGCATAAATAAACTTAAAATGCTATTGTACACATGCACAAATACACATTTATGTAAGACTAGCCTGGGTGCCCGACGTTGCCCGGGTGTTTGGAGGTGTGTGTTTAGAAAAAAATTGTAGTAGGCAGGCAGGCTCGAACCCGTACCGCGAAGGAGGAAAAGAACTTGAAAAAAAAAACGTGACGTCTTTGCCGTTACGTTATCGCCAAACCGGAAGTGACAAAGGTTTAAATAAGTGCTAGCGAAAAGAGATGATGATTTCGAAAATATTGGCAAAAAAAACCCCGACTCCTCCTTGTAGAAAAGTGCCTAGTTGAGGGTGAAGAAATTAATGTTTTCAACCAATTTTTTGATATTTGTCCTCCGAAGGGTCGATCTTCAAAACGATACCGATCTTGTGAGAATCTTTTGTCTCTATCAAAAGTTTTGCACAGACATACGAACATACATACATATATTTAAACAGACAAGTGAGATTTAAGTTATAGATAATAGCCAGGTGGAAACATATGTATTGTCTATTATCTATCTATCTATCTATCTATCTATCTAGCAATGAGTGGACAACAGAGATTTGAATCGTCATGTTCTGACAACATTTCAAACTCTGTGACCCGGTGGGTTTGCACCGGAAGTATGCGAGCGGGGACCGGACATGACGTGTCATGTGTCATGTGTTCCGGTTTGCGTCAGCATAGTTTAAGTTGAGTCCGAGACGCTGAGAAAGAGAGTCTCCCCACGAGGGAAGATTGAGACATAGAAAACCCCACAAACCGAGGGTTCATCGATCACTCCCTTCTGCTATGACGAATTGGGAGTGAATGAAATATATAAAATCTTACAACGTCTTGGTTTATGTCTTGTGAATCATCTTCCTTAAAACAGGCCACGCTTCCCAAGATGTTGAAGAAGCAGTTGAAAGTGTTGAAGATGTTGAAGAGGTTAAAGAAGCTCTCAGAAGCAACTAGCAAAAACGGGTATGTCGTCAACATTATATTTTTGACACACAAGCACACACCAACAACACATGTCGATTCACGGGGTGTTAAAATATAAAATTTAGGACACCAACGTACATATATATACATACATGTAGTCCGTTATGATAAGAACATAACAGACATTTTATTAGTGTCTCATATGCACACAACACACGTACGATTCAACATTCTATACAACACAACATTTATACTTTACAGTCGGTTTATTTTCAAATATTTATTATACTTTGATGATAACTTAAACGGTACCGACTAATGCTGGAGCGCTATATGTCTTGTTTTCGATTCTAGCATATTTTGTTAACTTTTGAAATCACTACTATATATTGAATACAATAAAATATATAGTAATTGATAGAAAATTAACAGGTACAAAATCTGCATGAATTAAAATATCATGTTCATGCGTATTTTACGACCGAGTATTAGTTATAATTCAAAAACATGAAAATGTATTCAATTAAAAGTATTAATTCATTTCTATGAAGTATGTCTTACACGTTTTTATTTAAATAGTGGGAGATCACTGAACAAATCATCAAAGACAAATTATGTTCTTCAAAAACCTGTTTACAATTTTTTTATCTGGAATATAAAAGGATTTTGAGAAGAAAAAAGATAAAAGGAAGTAGTAACACGTTAAGTTTGCAACAAAAAAAAACTTATTACAATCCTTATAGGCACTCAGGCCTGCTTCCCTCATAAAATAACTGAATTCAAAACACACGCGAGAAAATTTCGCTCTCGTCAGCCATATTGTTTTCTGTTTATCTTTCTGAGAAAAAACTAGGACCACACACATCGACTCTAATAATGTTCATTCATATTTTTATTTGTTCCTTCCGTAAATGAACTGTTATGCATGTAAAAATCTTTGCCTAAATGTCCCTTATGTCGTACCAATGTATACTTCTAAGAGCTCCTTTAGGATAAGAACAAGAATAAAGGCAGCATTAGCTGGCCAGGTATGGCAATTAAAAGACAACGGAACACCATTCATCATTAAATAGAATAACATAAAGAGAAGATCGGCAGACAAACCTACCTCCAAATGGTTTCTTTTTTGTGATGCGGAGAAATACCACATCATAATGACTATAAATGCCCCCCAAAAGGTCTGTTTAAATGTCCGCAGCGAATGCCTTAAGATCTGTATATATAGGAGACAAGCGCTCCTAATAAACTGGAAGAACCGAACAACAAACGAAGACGCTACATAAAGGAAATTTTTAAAGAGTATTCGAAATAGTTAAATTAACACATAAAATAAATTAGAAAAAATTGAAAACAGATATTTAAGCAATTTTTTTAATTAAAGAGCTGGGAATCTTTTTTACGGCTATATAAAGTAATACCATAAACTCAAATATATAAAAAATATATGTATAGATTAAGTGAAATTATATGGTTTGAGGAAGTTCTATTATAACGGGCTCGATTTATAATTTCAGTTAATAGAACTGCACTGACTATAAAGTAAGCGGGAATGTTAAATGGTAAACGCATAATTTTGAATATATGTGCATATATGTGTGTATTTATGTATATGTATGTGGGTATGTGTGCGTATATGTATATGTTTGTATACATGTGTAAGTGCATGTATGTGTGTATATACGGGCATGTATGCATATGGCTATTATAGACGAATATGTTTGATATAGAATAAAATAAAATACTTAAAGATATATAGACAATAATTCGGTAAAAATAAAATAAATAAGTAAATAACTTAACTAAAGAGCTATATAAACGAATAGACTCTTCCAAAATAAGCAAATACATAGAAAATATAATATATTATATAATATATAAACTCAAATATATAAAATTCAAAATAGAAAGAACTAAAATATAAAAGTTTCTTTAGGGTAGTGAATTTACATAGGTTGGTAATTATTTTTAAAAGAAGGTCTCGACATTCTCCATTAAAATACTTGTAGAACAGGCAGAGGGATACAATACTTCATCGATGGGACAGATGCTGAAGCTTAGAAGTCAGTTCAGGGCCTATCAGATTGGCGACTCTCTTTTGAACCTTGTCTAGGAGCGAGAGACTAGTAGCAGATGCACCAGCCTAAATATGACAGCAATACTCCATACATGGGCGAATGGTGGCCTTATAGAGGTACAGGATACTTTCGGGTGTTATTAATTTTCTAGCACGGTAGAGAGAGCCTACCTTCTTTGCAGCAGCCCTGGCAATGCTGCCAATGTAATTGTTCCAACTCATGTTTCCTGTGAACGTTAGGTAAAGGGGGTTGAAAGATGTACTCTCAAATAAAGTGTCGTTGGCCATTTCTATTCGTGGCAGAGAAGGTTTCTTGTATTTATTGAAGGAAACTAGTTTAGTCTTGGCGGCATTGAACGTGACCATCCATTTTTGTCCCCATTCCACTACAGATTGGAGGCCATCCTCTAGTGTTTCTGCCATTTCTTTAGATATGTGTTCATTTGTTTTCCTGTCATGCCTGTTATAGAATGTGGTGTCATCAGCATATATACCCATCTCAGAGGCAATTTTGTAGGGGAGGTCATTTATGAATATTAGGAACAACAGAGGTCCAAGGATAGACCCTTAGGACACTCCCGCATTTATATCATATTGTTTAGATGTACGACCGTCGAGGACAATCTGGATTTTTCTCTTATCTAAGAAGGATTTAATTATGTTAAGTATTCTACCAGTGATACCGTATGATCTAATTTTCCTGAGGAGATCCTCATACCATACCCTGTCAAAAGTCTTAGATATATCTAGAGCTATCGCTCTGCCCTCCCCGGCTTTGTCCAGTGAGTGGTATATACGTTCAGAGATTACAGTGAGGATGTCTGCTGTGGAACGGGCTTGTCTAAATCCATATTATTTGTCAGTCAGAAGTTTAGCATCTGTAAGTTGATGGACTAGAGCATGGTTAATTAAGGTCTCAAATATTTTGGAAAAAAGTGGGAGGAGGCTAATGGGGCGATAATTTAATGAGTCCATCCTTTTTCCAGAATTCTTGAATACTGGTACCACAAAAACAGTTTTCCCACAGCGCGGAAAGCAAGATTCATTAAGGCATTTGTTGTATAGTTTGGAGAGAACTGGAGCTACTTCAGCTGAGCACTTTTTTAATAGCACAGCTAGGATGAGATCGGGTCCACATGCTTTTATAGTGTCAAGGTTTTTCATGATAGCATGCACCTGAGCAGGGGTGATTTTTAGATCGTCTAGTGTGGCGTCTGTCCGCATAGGAAAGTCAGGTAGAGGGTGGTTGAGAGCGTCCAGTGTGGAGTTTGAGGCAAACCGATTGGCAAGCATGTTAGCCTTCTCGGTTGCTGAGCAAACAACCTCGTGATTGTTGGTTAGTGCGGGAATTGTTGATTGCCCATTATTTACTACCCTGCTGTAGATTTTCCAGAAGTCACGAGTTCCTAATGTTTGTGCTTCAGTGCGTTTTTTAGTGGTTTCAGTAAATTCTCTATTAGCTTAATTTATTTTTTTTTATTTCGGACTATTATTCTCATCTTTATTAGTCGTTGTTTTTTTATATTTTATTCGTTTTTGTTTATTCACAACGTTTCGGCCAACTATTCTCTGGCCTTCGTAAGGTGGTAACCGCGACGGATAGGAACTTCGAATCTCCTAACTGCATTCTCAGCTAAAGATGAGAATAATAGTCCGAAATAAAAAAATTAATTAATATATAATGCTCATCTCAAAAATGAATTCCAATTAAGGAATAATGTATATATCTCTTTTAGCTGTCGCTATTTCTTTCTTAACCTTACTTCTAGCTTCTATATACTTCTGTCTGTTCTGTTTGAACTGGACTTATGTCGGTTAAATCTGCGGTATGCATGTTGCCTTTGAGCAATGGCAGTTGCGCAAGTAGAAGTTAACCATTGAGGAGAGTGGGGCTTGCTATAAAATTTCCGCATGGGAACATGTGCTTCTATTGCAGTTTTGAACCATTCAGTGGTCTCATTTGCGCACTGTTCAGCAGGAAGAGAAAGAATATTTTCCCATGGGGCATCTCTGATAAGATCTCTGGTGGCTTCCCAGTCAGCCTTTTTATAATATCTCGTTGTTTTGAGCACTGGCTCTTCAGTTTTCGCTCTAGAGTTTAGGGCGATTTCAACCATTATCACTGCATGATTAACGTTCCCAAGTGGGCTGTCGACATTCGTTTTACAATCATCGGGAGCTGTGGTCAAAAACCGATCTAGAAGTGATGCGTATTGTTCTTGCTTGTCAGAGAAACGGGTTGGGAACGTAACCATTTGTGATAGGGAATGAGATATAGAGAAGCAATGTGTTGCGCTGCCTGCTGCGTCTGTGTAATTAGAGAATCCAAGCCAGTTTTTGTGGTGGACATTAAAGTCAGCAAATACATGTACTTGATGTACTTGTGCGCTAGTGTCTAGGAGACCGGTAAAGAAAATAAAAGTAGCTAATGTCGTGTTGCATGTTAAGTCTAAAGCACAAAAAGGCTTGATCGTCCGATTCTAGGTTTGTTTCTCTAGTCAAGGGAAGGGTATTACGAATGTAAACTCCAAGTCCGTGCATATATCTGTCAGAGTCCTTACGGCAGAGTGGGAGATATCCAGTCATGTTAAAGTAATTAGAGGGGATGGAGGAGTGTAGGTTAGTCTCACTTAGTGCTAAGATATCCGGGGTATTTGTTAGGAGAAATGCTTCAACATCAGCTAAATTAGTTCTAAGCCCACGGATATTCGTGAATGCAAGCCTCAAGGGAGGAGGCAAATTGGATTTGTTTGACCCTAAGCCTGGTTTAAGCTTATTTTTAGATTGTACTGTCATCATATCTTTTAAAGAGTTTCAGTTTAGGTAAAGGGGAGCTGAACAGGAGGTTATGCAGAGTATCACACATGCAGCACAAGTAGACCATCAGCTGACCTTTCTTCAACTAGGATTGTGGCTTCAGGAAAGCCCACCGGGGATGAGTGCAGGGTCCCTTTCCATGCGCGACATGGCACTACAAACAACCCGATATTATACAATTGTTGATGGAGCAGCCGCTGTAAGCGCTACCAAAGAGTTAGGGCCCCTGTACTACCAATCGGAAACAGAAGCCAGGAACTGTCAATCTGGTACCCTCAACCCATAAGAATAATGTAAACCCAATCTAATTGCACAGTCATATGTGGTACTCAAGCACTCCCAAGTGCTCAGTTTTGATGGGTGGGATGTGTCGGAAGTTGGGAAAACGGCGTTCATTGCCCTAGACAAGAAACAAGATCTACCACTGTGTTTCTGTCGAATCACTGTGATATCGTCTCTGCGCCTGACTAATAGGCAAAGAAGGAGTATGGAAGCCGGGCGATAGACAGAGCCTATCTACTCCTTAAGCAGTTTAGGTTTACAAACCGGTAATTTGTTTGAGTCACCAGCTCTAGGAAGGTTGTCATCCAAGACTGAAGAGCCCTCCATCCCCTTTGGTTTAGTTTCAGAGTTTTCCTTCTCCTAGACGGATGGTCTGGGAAGATCTACTGGGTCCGTCAGCCCTGAGATGGGTTGCTCCGCGCCTGGGTCCTAATCCAGGTATTTCTGCGACCCCGTGAGGTTAGTTAGTGTTACTGAGTTAGTTTGTAGAGGTTATATATCTGTTGAATAGTTAAACTCCTCAAGTGATTAAGGGACATTTCTATTTCATTGTTACTGGATAAAGGGGGTAAGTAAAACTCATGTAGTGTAAGCAAATACGTTTGTAAGCAGGCTTGTTAGGAGTTAATATTTTATTTTATTTATATGTTAGCTTAGGTATAGGATAACGTTACAGTATAAGTAGGTATTAACAATTTAACTGAGAGTTGTTCCCAATCTCTGTATATTTTAGATGTCAGGGGGGGGGGTTAAGATGTAAGTGCAATAGAGTACGAATATAACAGTAGGTAAGTTTTGCGTCATGCATAATTAGGTAAATAGATATATGGGCAGGTTTTCAATAGATGCGAATAAGTTGAATTTACACACACATATATATATAATAGGACAAAATAGCACAAAATATGTTAAACAAATAATTTAACCATATATTCACTAAAATATATTAAATAATTAATTGCAAAATAAATATTAAAATAAAATATATAGAAATAGAGGCAGACAAGCTATAATTGAATAAAAATAAACATTATTAGAGATAATGTGTGCAGTGTTAGTATTTTCTCAAAAAGATAAACAGAAAACATATGGCTAACGAGAGCCCTAACATTATTTACCATTAACTGTTCCCCCTTATGTTAGACTTGAAACCGACGGGACCAATGTTTTTCTGGCATTCTGTACAATTTTAAATAAATATAAAACTCTTATTTTGAATTTTTTTGTTTGTAATCGAGCACTTTGATAGAAATCTTTTCCCAAAACAGTGACCTCCCCCCACATATACAGTATCGGCCATAATATAAGGAACGGAAAAAAAATTACAATTATTCATGTATATTTCAAAAATTAGTGCATGGATTTTTCTGAAATACTCAGAATAAACAAATAGAACCAATGTGTATAAACTAGTTCCAAAACAAATAATAAAATTACGATTCAATATTGAGAAATATTTTAGTTTAAAATTATATCTGTGGATTTATCCTGGCCAAAAGTTAAGGAACGAAATAGAAACTTTATGTTTTTTTAATGCAAATGTTTTAAAAAATAAATTAATTAAATATTTAGTAAACATCCCGTTATTCTTTATGACCTCACTGCATCTTCGACCACAAGACTGGATTAGTTTCTTGCAAAATTCAGGATTTATCTTTTTCCACTCTTCCTTCAATAACTCCCACAAATGATTTTGATTTTGGGGATTCCTCATCTGTGCTCTTTCTCCAATCATTTTCCAAACATTTTCTATCGGATTCAGATCCGGACTCTGCGCTGGCCAGTCCATTACTCTTATTTCTTCTTCGAGGTAACATCACTTTTTTTTAGCTTTATGGCAAGGGGCGTTATCTTGCATAAAAATGCTTGGCTGATTAGGTGAAAGGCGTAAGCTCTCAATAACATGTTATTGAAGGAGCTGCTTATAAGTCTCCGCATTAACCCCACCATAGATTCGAACTAGAGGGCCAACCCCTTCCGAGGATATCATACCCGACACCATTGCACTTCTCCCTCCGAATTTAAGTGTCTTTTTAACACATTTGGAGTATAATCGTTCACCTGCTTTACGCCGTACATGCTTCTTTCCATCAGATCCAAACAAATTGCACTTGGATTCATCACTGAAGTGAACCTTAGCCCATTGTTCATCAGTCCAGACGACATGCTCATGGGCAAACTTCAAACGGCTATTTTTGTTCTTCTTGGAGATCAAGAGTTTAGATACTGGCACCCTGGCATGCAATCCGGCAGCTGCTAACCGTCGAGAAACAGTTTTTCTAGATATATTTTTCCCAGTCTGTTCAATAAAATCACGAGAAATTGATGTTGCGGATTTGAATCGGTCACTAAGAACCTGCCTTACCATAATCCTATCTTCTCTTTGAGACGTTTTAAGGGGTCTGTCGGTTTTAGGGGATGCTTCTAATGTATTTTTATTCTTATACCGAGTTATCACACGATGAACAACACTTTTTGATCTTCGAACGATATTAGAAATTGTTGAAATTGATTTCTTTTCTTTGTAATTGTCTAATTAATTTTTTTTCTTGGAGAGACAGAGTTATGCGAGTCGGTGACGCCATTTTTCTTTGTTGTGCTTATCAGCAGTTCCAATATTAAAAACTAGCTATTTTTATGAAAAGTTTAGTCTCTTAAAAATAAATTTTCTATTTCGTTCCTTAACTTTTGGCCAGAATAAATCAACAGATATAATTTTAAACTAAAATATTTCTCAATATTGAATCGTAATTTTTTTTGGTACTAGTTTATACACATTGGTTCTATTTGTTTATTCTGAGTATTTCAGAAAAATCCATGCACTAATTTTTGAAATATACATGAATAATTGTAATTTTTTTTCCGTTCCTTATATTATGGCCTTATATATATATATATATATATATATATATATATATATATATATATATATATATATATGTATATATATATATTATTTTAAAAACATATATATACTCTTCCCCATATGGAGGTACCAAATTGTTAAAGGGAAAATTATTCCCAACTCGCATTTAGATAAAAATACACTTTCGTTAATAATTGAATTCATTCAAAACGTATCGCAAAAAACAAAAACAAAAACAAAACAAATGACATGTTTTCTTACGCGTGTCTTGAATTCAATTATAATCTATATATTTATAAAAGTGAAATCGTCAGTGTCTGTGTGTGTAAATTTCCTTACCAAACTACTCAATTTACGGTCTACAGACTCGAGATGAGTGAAATTTGGAAATACCAAGCGCTGTGTGTAGGAGAGTGAGGACAATTCGCTGCAATAGCTTTGTCAAAAATTATTTAAAATTGTACAGAATGTCAGAAAAATATTGGTACCGTCGGTTTCAAGCCTAACATAAGGGGGAACAGTTAATGGTAAATAATGTTAATGTTATATATATATATATATATTGCAGCGAGTTGTCCTCACTCTCCTACACACAGCGCTTGGTATTTCCAAATTTCACTCATCTGTTATTGGCTTGGCTAAACGTCTCTTATATTTGGTGATATTAACGACAACTCGTGTCCCAACGTGAATATATCGTATAGAGAATCTTATAATCATTTACAGTTTTCATAAAACAGTGCTCGATAAGAAGTAGATTGCGTAGACCTTAGTTCCATAATCTTTTTTAGTGGAATGTACGTAGGTACTTAGTGTAAAGAGCGGAAAAGAACGAATAAAGAAAAAGGAAGTATGTTTAAGTAGCATCATACCAAAAATGGAAAAGAAAGTAGAATAATTAAAAAAAAAGTAGCTTTTTAGTTGATGCTGATAAATCCAGAGACAAAAATAATTAAACCAAAGACAAAGCATTAGCATGACAGTGACAGACTAAGTCATGTACATTGAGAATATCTATTCAACCTTAGGTTCCATATGGCACCTAAGAATATCCAGGCATTTAGCAAGAGCTAATGAAGAAGCTTCTCAAGGATAAACACCTGAGTTCAGTCCTCCTGCACTATCACGTGAGGAAAGTCTTTATCAGAGAATTACTATCATCATACAACAACAACAGGCCATTAATTAAATTAGTGACGCGTTTTTGTATGAAAGATCGTCACCAGTGATTATTTTAACTGCGTACGTTTACTTTTATGTTTTAAAAAATTTGAAATTAATTCACTGGCAGAGATGCATCCCCAGTCTTAGTTAAGACATGCACCTTGGAGAAGGAAACTCTAATGTAAAAACCTGCGGTCTATTGTATACTCTTTCCTGTGACAGTCATCTTCACTAACAAACATTAGCAATAATACCAAAAAGTGTTGTTGGTTCTACACAAAGCATTCACAACTAAAAACAAATCATCCATGTGAAAACTCGAATATTTTAGTTCTGTATTAAATGTGATCCATAGTCATTAGACTGGAATTAAACAATATTTATTCCTAATATATAATTACTTTTTAGAATTAAAACCAGGTAATAGATTTTGATTAATATTGGAATGAGGATTCTAGAAGAAAGGTTTAGTAGTATTATACTATGATTTTAATCGGTGTAAAGGAATCTAAAATTAGTGCAAATTGTTCTGTTCGATGAATTGATTTCACATATTTTTCTCTCATGTGCGCATGCATGTGTAAACTTGCCGCGTCGCGAATCTCCGCTGATTTGTAATTTGTAAACAACACACGCTGGTTGGTAGAAACAGACACGAAACCCGACACTCCCGGAAATACGCCACGGCCACGCGTGCTTAAAATAGCAACGATCGTTTTCAAAAAAACAAAAAGAAAATCAAAAACTTTATCTTTCGTCAACTAAATAAAAACAAAGGTCTATTATTTCGAACCCAGGTTAAAATAAATATAGATAATACACGCTGAAAAACTTTTAACTTTAAGTAATATGGTGTAAAATCAATCATAATCATTCGTTGTTTAGCGACACCACCACTGAGGGTAGATCCCATTATAATCAACTGTTCTCTATAAAGCTAGCGATTTTCACAGCAAAAGTTAACAAGCACTTCCATTTCAATTTGACGAGAGTCAAATCGGCGTTGTAGCTGATAGGAATCATGGGCGGCACAATGAGATGCACACTCCACTGCCTCTTGGATCCTTTCAAAACCTGTCACTCCAGTTACTGAATTCCTGAACTTCCTTTAACTCTGGCACATTTCCATCGCCTCCTGCAGCGACTCCAACTTATTCCTGCAGCGGCTCCAGCTCATTCCTGCGACTTTTAACCCACTCTTGTGACTCCAACTTACTCCTCCAGCGGCTCCCCGTCACCAATGATGTCTGACTACCCGCAGCTTCTAGCGATTCCAGCTTACTAATCCAGTGACTCCAGCACCCCAGTTCACTCCAGGGACTCTCCAATTCATTCTTGCATCTCCTCCAGCCCTTGATGTCCGGCTAACATTTCCAGTATCCACCGACGCCCAGCGACCTGCTTCAGTGCCCATTGACGTCCACTTACTTGTTACAGTGCCCATTGACGCCCGGCTACTTACTCCAGTGCCCACCGACGTGCGGCTATTCGTAATAGTACCCGCTAACGTCCAGTTACTCATACTAGTGCCCACCGATTCTCAGCTACCCGTTCCAATGCTCACTGACATGTAGCCTCCATTTCCTACCCCAAGAACTCAAGAATCTTAACCTCGTGAGACGCTCGTTCTCGCTCCAGCCGATCCTAAATCCATTGCCGTAAATTTTACTATTTATTTATTGGTAAAAATAAAGCACGATATCCGATCGTCTTAAACTGAATATCTGTGTCATCCTTTTTTGCTATAACCGCCACTTCCGTTGCCTTGTATCTACTTTATTAAATTATTGTAACTTTCACACCACTTTTCGCTCCTCTGCAACAAACTGTTTAGTTAACAATACAAGTATTTATGTTTACAAAATTATCTAATGGGAAATAAGACAGAGAATCAACAAGACATCAGACGCATTTGGACAGGAACAAGAATCTGGTCTGATGGTGATCAAACTCTGTCAACTAAATTGTCAGTATATCAAACGCCTGCATGCCTCCGAAACATAGACCTTATACGGTCACATGTAGAATACACACACACACACACACACACACACACACACACACACACACACACACACACACACACACACACACACACACACACACACATATATATATAATGCCAGCCCTTTAAGAAATTCGTTTCTGATCGTTGAGCACTTTCAGTTAAATATACAAGTCGGTCAATTAAGCTCTTATTGGGCAGATCATCATATAATGATTTAATCACTCTGTCAGTGAAAAATAAATGTTTAAATTTCAACAGTATTTCTCGTGGTTAAAGCTGGCCGAATGGATTAGGTCCTTGCTAATGAAGCAAGAGATGGCTACTGTTGCCGGGTTCGAATCTATCGACCGGTGTTAATCGCGACACCCTGCACTGATGATTGCCGAAAGGATGAAACACTAGTGTCTGTAGGCATTTAATAATTATTAAAGTAAATAATTATATATATATATATATATATATATATATTATAAAACTCAAAGAACCTTATAACAAATGTTGTAACCACACATCCGGTTAACGACTTCCGGTTGCGCATGCATACATAAACATAAACCCATAACAGCGTAAAACAATAAACGCAAACCGCTATTTTTTCAGAATGTCGATTTACTCGCCGCCTTCCTTTTTTTTTTAATTTATTCTCTGTTTTTAATACACCTTCCTTAAAAACATTCATAGATTTTCTTCTACACTACCAACATAAATAAATAACCCCGAAAATATGTTTTTTTTTAATTGCGTTACAAATAAATAATCAACACGACAATAAAACATATTGTTTTACTGTGTACGTTTTCATCATCCCAATTTTTTTTTCTTTCGCGTTTAAATTATCCAAATAAACATTTGTTAACACTTTCTGCTTTTTTTACATCCTTCATTTTCGCATTGTCTTAATTAGTTTTATTGACCTTATTATTAACATATAAATTATATATTTGACCCAATGGGTCATGGATGTTTGTTTAAAATAAATTTTAAAAAGTTACATTTTATTTTCATGTTCTATTTAAAAAACCATTCTTAATATGGGGAGAGTGTTTTTGTTTTAACTATTCTGTACTTTCAACTAACAATTTAATTTAAAAAAGATATATCAAAATTTGTATTTAACTTTAAGTATTATGGTATCTATCCAGTGCACATTTACCTATAAGTATGGCAAACCACTTATAATTCTAATGGCTGTAAGTTTTTTTTTTCAAACATAAACAATTATAAACTGAACGACTCATAGAAATCTATCTATATTGTTTTTTCATTTAAATATACTTTCATAGAAATGTTTCTGTTATGTCACAAAAAGTATTTCCTTTACGCCACAAGTGTCACGCTCATACATAAATTCCATAGCTAATATAACATACTGACCAAACGGGTCACGGGTAGTATAGTCTAGTTTATATATATATATATATATATATATATATATATATATATATATATATATATATATATATATATATATAAGGAGAAAAGGTGTTGGTTAATAAGCGGGAGGAGGTATATTGCCACACACACACACACACACATATATATATATATATATATATATATATATAAAGGTGGATATAAACAAGCTGAAATAGCCATGTAGATATTAATAGAGAAAAGTATTAAAATGTTTATAGGACACGAGAGAGAAAGAAGAACAGCGAGAGAGTGTGTGAAAGAGAGAGAAGGTTTGAGAGATTTATTTACAACTGCGCTCACTTATTCTTTGAATAACTTAATATGTTTGCAATTTAGGAAAGTTATTGTCTTCTATTCGTTAACCGGACATTGTTTTTGTTGTCTTTCAACAAAGCATGGGTTGTTATTTTACAACTACACCTCTGTCTACCTTCACTTCATACACACATATACACTCATTCATACACACACATACTTACATATATACACATACATACTTACATACATACATACATATACGCACATATAAATACATAGATATCTACATATATAGAAAGAGACATAGAGAGATCTTTGTGTCTTTGTAGGATTATTACTTCCTAGGTGTTAATAATGTGAAGCTGTATTATAGTATAAATCTTAATTATACAAACCTTTTTAACTGCATATGTGAATACATGGTTCAGCCACAGAAGTCAACTTTATCATGCCACAACGAAGATACTAAAAAGATAATTCCTATCAATAAGGTATATTTTTACATGTTTTTTTTTAAACGTATAGAAATAAGTTTTAGGTAAATAAACGTTAATCAAGTCAATTTTATATAGCGATTGATAAATTAAAGAACTAAAGAAAATGATGAAAAATGTTTAAGAGGGATATAACGCGGAATTAGGTCATTCTACGTCAGTGGATTAAATAAAAGAATCAATTAACAATTTCCCGAAAATTATAGACTATGAGAAATTACGCAGTTTTAATAGAGAATAGTATATTTACCACTGGATCTTCAATCATGTAAGACTTTTATTCAACAGTAACTTTTTCAATATTGATAACTATCGCTCAATGATCTTAACCCTTCGAGTGCTAAAACGCTTTATCAAGACTTTTATGAAACCCACCGTTTATGGATTGCAAAGCATGTGGGTCACACGTGATCGATACGCATGAATACTCTCGTGCATACTCTTTCTCACATTCAAGTTCTGCATGCCAAGAAGACACTGACTCTTATGACTGAAGTTAGGTAAGTCGATACTATTTCCATCACTCGATTCAGTTTCTGCCAAATCACGTCCTTCACAAAAACCCAATTGAAGAAGGCTGTAAAGAATAACGATTCAAATGTTTTGAATGTGAAAACATAAGGTTTATTTTAGTATGTAACTTGTTTTATTTGAATATATGTACATGGAACCCGTACACACCGAAGGCAATAACTGAATACTTACAAAATGACCTCGAGTCTATAGTAGAATGCGGCCAAAAATGGATTGTCACATTCTGTGCTAACAAGACAAAGCTTCTTTCCTTTAACAATTATAAAAAAACTAGACGTTTTAGGTGACTAAAAATGGGAAAAGGTTATAGCTTGATGACATAGAACGAGCGCTTTATGCCAAATTGATGCTTAAACATGGTTAAACATGTGCTCATATTATGCTAATCCCTATTAATCCCTAACTAAACAATGAAAGAATAACATAATACTTAGTTCGCTGCATCTTATTCTAACCAAGGCCCATACAAAATTTCAACCAGATCGGCTCAGTAGTTTCCAGGAAAACTTATAGAATAATTATGGTATCATGCTGACTAATCCCTATTAATCCTTAACTGTGCATGGAACGGATACCATAATACTTTGTTGGCTGCACGCTAACATACCAAAAGCCCATACAATATTTCAGTCAGATGGATCTAGTAGTTTCTGAGAAAAGGTAAAACAGACAAAGTAAAAGAAATATAACATTTCCAAATAGCAATTACCAATAAAACACTTCCAGAGAATCTAAAATTCGCAGGTAACATGAATACGCCATTTCAGAAATATCGTCGACCATTTCTTTTATTTGCGTTTCTTTCTCGTCATTATATTTTTGTTCGCTTGTTTTTCTTTTGTGGATTTCTATAATGGCTTATCTTCCACCGAACAAAGAAATATCAATCTCAATTAGTTCGTCATTTAACCCATGCGAATCGTTGATGCACGGTTAACTTTACCTGATTATTTAAGAAAGGAAAATCGGTCCGGCATCTTTAAAAAAAAGCACAGAAAGAAAAAGCCGATTTGTTTTTACTACAAAGCATTAATGAATAGTTAGAATACAATGAGTTCTTCTGCGCATATTCAATGTGTCTTTGCGCATGCCCATATGTTTCGGTGCATGCTCAATACTTAGTTTAACATTCCTCTTACATTTATTTATTTCATGCGCACTCAGTTCCTCTTAAATTTATATTCAATGAAAATAAATATGTTGCCCTCAATTTTGGATTCATGTTACATTTAGGTCAGGCAGTTTTCACTTAAGTTTATCAATAGCCAGATCGATAATCAGGAATTCGCATGTCATGATACGGTTTATTGATTGACTGATTGCTGCTCTTTCCTATGAATTTGTTGCGCAGTTGAGTAGCAAGTGTTATATTTTTTTTATTATTATTAACATGTTTATAAATTGCTTGACAAGGTAGTCCAAAAATATTTCTCAAATTAGTCAGTGAAGATCTGTTTTCGTGAAACAATGTTTAGTTTTTAATATTAGCGGTTGGCATTAGGAGTGTTTATTAGCTCCTTGCAGAAAGGTTAAACCGGAAGTTAGTTTAACGTGAAGGAGAGCGGGATTTGGCTGCCGGAGAGGGTACTCTGAAGGGTATAAGACGATACAACGAGATCAAAATCATAGATGATAACAGATTTGTCGGTATTAACCGGTAAGAGTGGAATAGGTGACCGACATTAAACCATTCTCTTCTCCTGGAGGAGAAGGTAATGCCTTTAAAATTACCTAATGAGACAAAATAGAACCATACTTCGTTTAAACCAAAAAGATCACAAATCTCCTAGCGAACCAGATCTTCGACTTAGATTATGTAAAAGATCCCGCGACTAGTATGAAAAATGGGAGATTTACGTTTGCATGTGGAAAGCGAGTATCTTTATCATTAGGTTTCTCTTCATATCTGTAAAACGAGGCGTCGTTTTGTCGGTTTGTCAAGTTTCAGTTTGAAGTTGACCCACGTTTCTTTCTGGTTTATTCGGTAAAAAAAAATACCACACATGGAATCGTTAATTAAATCCACAATCCTTTCCACAATCCAGGAGGGTAATTCAAAAAGTAAAATATATATTATTTTAACTCCAAAAGTTGAAAAGCTACGAAAACGAGAGTGGTACCAATAAAACGAGCGGCTCTTTTTCTCCAGAATTTATTTCTCTGCATAGTCGCCATCATTCTCAATGAACATTTACCAGGCATTCAATGACGCTTCTCAGCTTCTGACGCGGGTCTATGACAGGGATTGCTTTATTAGAGTCTCACACCGCCAGTATGTGCAACATAGAGATGAAACTTTCAGGTCATAAATGCATAAGTTCTATTATTATAACAATGTAATTTGCAACCCCCTCTGATTCATTACTTTTGGAACGCTCTTCGTATTTGGTACAAAAAACTTTAGTCTATAGCCGACTTGTTCACTAAGTTTCAGTCATGAATGTTTACCCTCAGTCAGTAACAAACTGGGGCACTTTGGTGATCGTCTCACCAGTTGGAGATGTAATCCTGTATGAGTTTCTTTCTTCAACTCACCCCGATTTTTATCTGAAATATAATGTCCATCACAAACAGTCCCCAAACTATTCCTGAACTAAAAAAAAAAAAAAAAATCCATTGTAGCCAAAATTAGGGGAGTGCCTAGAGAGGAGCGTGTTAGAGTAATCGACAGTGTTGTGCGTTGTATCTAGGTGTTTTTAATCGCACAGCGATAAAATATTGTCGAATATTGATGATTGTAAGGTGTTAGACAGATCGCACATAGGCGGAAATTCATTTGTGTCAAATATGCATTTCAGAATGGGTAGTAAATTATATGAACAATTTTCTGGGTGGCATTTTTTAAAAGGTCATCCTATATTGTAGATACGTTTGCTCATCTCTTCGAGAGGCTCAGCTTGTCTGTTGGTCTGTCACGCTCTGATTAAAAATAACATTTCCACCGATAACCGTGTAGATTGAATAAACGCATCCTAACAGTTATCCGTTCTGCTATTAGCCATTAAATCTAGTAAAGAAATTGTTTGCAACTATTGAATTGACAAAAAAAAAAAAATAATAATAATAATACTAATAAATAAATAAAAAGGGGGGAAAAAGAAAGGAAGCATACGGAATTTTAATAATTCGGATAAAAATCTAAAGAATGCAGCGTTGAGAACCATTTTATTCAATTTTTATTTCTATATTTATTTATTTATTTATTTATTGTTGGTTTAATTTCTTTAGGGATTTTAAATGAATGTCAACGCTGCAAGCATTTTTCTCGACATGGAATACAAAAAAATGGAAATTAAAATATTCAAGTTTACAAGGTTGCCGCTTTCAAATAAATTTTTTATTCAATTTCAAAATGTTTTAAAAATATATTTTTGAATAAGAAAACTTCGTAATAAAATCAGATGAGGAACAAAATGTACAAAAGATAATTTTAAATCATTATCATCATCATCATCATCATCAAAATTGTATATTCGTTAACTTGCTGCTTACTGCGTTATTGCAAGCTTTTCAGTTTGATTTCAAATCTGTCTAAATTGTTTCATTCAGTATTTAATGACGTAGTGTATCGTGATGCGGGCTAATTAAGCCTTTTCTGTCAGGGTTGGTGTCGATACTCCTTTGGATTTCAATTTCTCCCAGTCTTCCTTTCAGTTTGCTTTTTTTAAAAAAAACTTTCATAGTGCTTCTATAATTATTGACATTACTGCAGTTTTCTTTATGTTCCACATTCCTTTAAATTTTCTGAACAGCTCCACGTATTTGCTTAGTTATTCTATCCTCTGAATCTTCATTCTGTGATCTGCTCGAAAAATCATCGTGTTATTATTATATTACTACTACTACTACTACTACTACTACTACTACAAGTCCTTATCAGTGATTGGTCACTGATAATAACCAATGATGCTTCCCTAGAGACCGAATGGTAGCAAGTTTCCAAAATTTTTTTCAGCATTTTCCATTTTTTCAATAATAGTTCCATGTTATTTGCATTTCTGCAACAGCCGTTTATTGCAAATTCAGACTATCTTTGATTATTTGGCTAAGAGAAAAAATGTAGTATTTCTTTTGATACTACACGCCATCATTTTTGTTCTAGATTAGTGAAGGAGAAATCCTTCTCAACTGAGACATTTTAAAAATTTTTTGTCCGAATCCAGAATTCACATTTTTGGAAAGCTAGATCACTCACATCATTAAAGCCGACTTTGTTTTTGTTTTTTTTAACTCTGCCCTCGTGAGGAAGTAAGTAAATAAGAACAAACAGAAGACTCCCCATCATTCCAGAACTCTTCTTGCACATAAAGTTTAGGTCTTTCCGTCCTTCCAGCTCATTATTATTATTGGCTTACAAGGATCTTTCACACAGATCATCAAACATCTCATTGAATACATCTTGTGGTGTTCCCTGGAAGCTGAGTGACAACAAGTCTCCCCAGATTTCCCAGTACTCTCCACCTGTTTCGATAACATTTGCAAATAAATTTGCATTATCGCAACAGCTGCTACCATTGATTCCTCATTGGCAGTTGCCATTGGTCTTTACTACAATTTGAGTGGCAATAAGCCTCCCCAAGGTCCCAGTTCTGTTCGCACTTATATAGTGGTGTATGGTCAGTGCTCACTCCTCGGTCTTTCCTTTCTTCTTGACTACTCGGCTATTCGATCTCATTCTTTTTTTGGGGGGGAGTTACGGTGATGTGATAATAGGGGATGGGGTGGGGGTGGGGTTAAAGAACTTATAGGTATGCAGCTTCGATGTTCTTGGTGCCATGTAGCGCGTCATGTTTTGTCTCTGCAGCAGTTTATCTGGTCTGCGCTTGTGGTGCGTGTGTGTTTGTCCCCACATTCAAGCGTTTTCCTCAATATTTCAGCTGTTATCATTATTGCTGTCCGGTGTATTTTTCCAGTCATTCCTCTGATTTCAATTTCTCCCATTCTTTTTTCAAAGTTTTTCGGGATTTTTTCCTAGTGCTCCTACTTATTATTATTATTGACCTATATGGAGCTTTCGCACAAGTCATCAAAGATTTGATTGACAAACCTGTGGTGTTCCCTGGAAGCTGAGTGACAAAAATCTCCCAAGGCGTTCGGCACTCTCCACCTCCTTCGATAGCATTTGCAAATAAATTAGCGTTATCGCAACAGCCTCTCACAATTGATTTCTTGCTGGCAACGGCCATTGGTCGATACTGGAATTTGAGTGGCACTAAGCCTCCCCAAAGTCCCAGTTCTCTTCGCGCTTGTCCAACGGAGGTCTGGTAAGCGCTCTCTCCTCGGTCTTTCTATCCTCCTTGAACCTTCGCGGCTATTTGGTATCACACTTTTTTGTGGGGGGAGGGGAACGGTGATGGGACAATAAGAGGGGATACGTGATGGGGATGTAGAATTTGTTGATATTCAGCTTCATTGTTCTTCATTCCCTGTAACGCGTCTTCATGTTTTGCCTCTGCAGCAGTTTATCTGGCTCACATATGTGGTTCATGTGTATTATTCTCCGCATTCAAGAGTTTTTCTTAATATTCCGTTAGTCGTTGTATCTCTGCAGCCATTCCTCTGATTCCAATTTCTCCCATTCTTTTTTCAAAGTTTTCGCAATTGTTCCTAGTGCTCCTAATATGATAGGTACTATTTTGATTTTCTTTATCATCCAAATCCCTTTTAATTCTCTGGCTAATTTTGTGTATTTGCTCCGTTTCTCCTCTTCTTTCATACTCATCCTGTAGTCAACTGGGACAGCAAAATCTATGATTTGACAGGATTTTTCTTCATTGTTAATTATTACGACATCTGGTCATCTTGCTTGAATGGGTTTGTCCGTCTGCAGGTCCATATTATTATTATTATTATTATTATTATTATTATTATTATTATTATTATTATTATTTCAGGCGGCCTTCAGATCGCTGCTATTGTAGGTACAACCAACATCCTTAGGAAAACCCTTCATCTTTGAAATTCCTGGTTTGGAGTCGGGGTTGAGGGAAATCCTCTGGAAATGAATCCCATCCCTTTCCAGAGAGACGTTGATAAACGAAATCAGAATTATTATTATTATTATTGTAGCATGCAGCAATTTTTTTGTCAGTCAGTTGCTAATCATCTAGATTTGTGCGTGTTCAAGATAATTAGATGAATATTTATTCGGGTACGATGACCTCTGTGTTGCATGTTAAGTTAGTAATTAAATGTAAAATGTTAGTGGATAAAATTGGTGAGTCGCTTGGCTGTTAGGTTGCGTTTTATTGGTTTGTTTTAGTCATGTGACTAGACAACGAATTCTGTTATATGTTTTAACAGTTGCTGGGCAGATTTCAGTGATGGGATTCCTGCAGCAGATACGGATGCCACTCGCAACTAAGTAAGCCAGGATAAGTTTTAGTTAAAATATAAAAATCTTCCCGCATAAAAATTCTCACAAGAAAACAATCAACAAAAACATCAAGGGCATAAGTTCAGTTATCCTAATAATGCAATTTCAAATCTCCTCCGATCTGTGCAGACGGGAAAAATAGGATTTATTGCTTTTGGAACGTCCTCTTTCTCTCTCTTCATATATATATATATATATATATATATATATATATATATATATATATATATATATATATTGATTATAAAGATTAATAATTATAAATTATGAAGAATCAGTTTCAACAAGACAAACAGACAACATTTGATTTTTATTTTGATTATTTTTTCTGTTGAAACTGATTCATAATTTATAATTATTAATCTTTATAATCAATATTGATATAGTTCCAGGAGAAATATACCTATTGAGCGTATTATATTAATTCACAACTGTACATATGTGTCTATCCGTATGTGTGTGTGCGTGTTCGTATGTGTGTGTGTGTGCGTGTGTGTGTGTGCGCGTATGTATTCACTGTAAGTAGCTGTACATTATTTTCTCGTTTTATCGCCATTGATAACGTAAAGATAAAAAAGAATACCAAAGTAATAAAAAAAAAAATCAGCAACAAAAAAAAAAAAAACCCAAAGAGATTGGGCCAATATTTTATTTATTTTTTTTTTTGCAGTACTTTCCAGATAATTAGATCGTGCACGAAAATCAATATATCAAAATATACCAATCAATAGTATCTGGAGGATCAGATTTACAAGAACAACACAAAAGACAGGGTCGGTCTTGGTATACTGCAAGCGACAGACGAGAGCGTTGAAATCATGTGTCTGCGTCATCGACACAAGGGATCTTTGCTGCAGACTAAACTGGTTGACATATAAAATAGTTACGACGGCAATGCATTTACCTCACTCCCCACAAAGGTTCGCAGGTGGTGGCGCTGGCGACGGCGTCTTAAACTATTATGGCGCGTTTATACATGCTGTACCCCGGGAACAAGGCGATAATGTTTGGGCTAATTCCAGGTTACTCATTGACAATCTACTACTGCTAGCAATATCTCTACCTCACTCTCTCTTGCTTTCTTTCCCATTTTCTCTATTTTTCTCTCTCTCTCTGTTTCTCTCTCTCTCTTTTTCTGACTCTCTCTCTCTCTCACACACACACACACATCCATATTCGAGGTGCCTAAAATAGTTTCCAAACTTTGTTGTACAGCATTTAAAATTGTCATAAACATTTGGGAATATGATTCTTTCAATTATATTTTACCCCTTTTTTTTTTGTAAACTAATCCTTAATTTATGAAGCTCAATATGAAGACTGAAAATATAACAAACAAATAACAAAAGTATTTATGTTCTAAATTTCATGATGTTGACCACCTTACAATTGATTCCTTTAATTACGTTGACATTCACGATTCTTGGCAGCAACTGTTTCGTAGCGTAATATCAATCCCAATTATTATAACAACCAATGAATCTATTCTGCCCTTAAATCAATCCATCAAAAGAAAATAAAATGCATTTGGGCAGACTTACAAAATCCAAAAATTGGAAGAGAAGTTGCAATTATCTTTTATTTTATTTTTTATTACGCCATTTGAAATTTTCATAATAAAAGATAATATATATATATATATATATATAAAAGTGAAAGGGTCTGTTTGTGTGTGCGTCTGTGTGTGTACATTTTCTTGCCAACTACTCTGTCAATTTTCAGTCTGCAGACTCAATATTTGACATAAGAGGTATTGAGATTTGGGAAAATCTTTTTAATCGGTTTTCATCCAGCAATTTGGCTGTCAACAATTTGACCTTTGAAAACTCTACTAAACTCCTCCACCAATTTTTTTGTCTAAATACTTGAAATTTTAGATGTAGGTTACTTGGACATGGATCTAACTTTTTAATTTTATTTGAGCCTAGACCAATTAATGTTAAGGGTTAAAAATTGGGATCAAAGTTAGAACAATTTGGCCTCTGCGGTCTCTCCCAAATTACTCAGCTAACTATATATATATATATATATATATATATATATATATATATATATATATATATATATTCAGGCAAACATTATTAAAAACAACAGAGATACCTTGCTTAATGATTCTTTTTTTCATTTTTTCGATCTTTCGTAAGATTTTTTTAACTTCAAGATGGAAGGTATTTACAAATGTTCAATGGTTCACACGAGCGCTTTCGATTCTTCATCAGGTGGAGATAAAATATTAAAAATAGAAGTGAAATATATAGTTACGAATAATAAAAAAAGTCAATTAAAAGTCGATTAAAATATACATTTACGAGTGATAAAAAACTCGATTAAAAATTAGGATGATAAAAGGCAATGTTAGTAAAACCAGTCGTATACTGGTTATGCTAAACATTTCAGCACATTATTGCTACTTTCAAAATTAATCCTATTTATAGATGGGTGCTGGGTTTTTATATATAGTGCTTCAAGTATTTTTAATTTTTTACAATTACTTTCTCGTTGCAAAATCCTTGTGTTGTCCACGAGGTCCTTTCTAAGATTAGAGGGGGGGACAGCTATGCTGATTTGTTAAATGCTGGTATATTGAGCTAGTACTGTTCAAATGCATCGTTAATCGACGGGACAATGTTGTTTTTGTATGTCCAATATATGCGTTTTTATTTATTGTTCCATCGATTAACAATGCATTTGAACAGTACTATTTCAAGTTAAAAGATTATACATCACTGAGAACTGGATTATAGATGGATCATAATATAAGATGTATTATGTGATTTTAATGTTACAAGGGAGTCAAAGCCTGAACTCTACTCGAGGAGAATGGTTAATGAATGTAAGTGTAGTCATCGTAAATGATATAAGTTGGGTAGAATTTTATTATTTAAGAAGACGGTTAAACAAGACCTTGTTAACATTAGACTTGAAGGCTACCATAGTGTAGTCGGTCAGAAGCAGGCCAAAGGAACAGTGTTTCACAGTCGGGAAGTTCTAGTCCTAGTTTTTCCGCCCGAATGGATCGGAGGAATTGCAAATTGTATTGTTATGATGACTGAACTTATGTATACATGGTCTGAAAGTTTCATCCCTTTGTTGCAGATATTGACGGTGTAAGATTTTGAGAAACCAATCGATGTGATGGGCGTGCGTCAGAAGCAGAGCTGCATGATTGAATTTCTGGTAAAAGTTCATTGAGAATAGAAGACTATGTAGAAGAATAAGTCCTGAAGTAGAAAAGGTCACTCGTTTTAATAGAATCACTTCTGTCTTCGTAGCTTTTCAACTCTTTAAGTTAAAAAGGGGGTCTTTACTATTGGAAAAATCCTTGAATATACATACATATATTTACATACATACATACATACATACATACATAGTTTTACGTAGCTCTTTCTTTATTGGTACTCTCCTCCACCACCGCAATCTCTTCTGGTGTTGTCATGTTGGCATGTTGCTATATCTAATTGCAAAATTAAACCGTGTCAAGATGTACAGATAACACCTGTCACCTGATGTATGCACCTTTCAAAAGCAGGTTAGCTAGTCACGGGAGAATTATTTCACCCACATAGTAATACTTACTCGTCGAAGTGACGTTATCTAATTATTACCTGAGCTGTCGGTTCAGCGTGCCGGGTTCAATTTCAGTATTAGCTAATATACCAGGAAAAGTTATGAATCAATATGGATTAAATTGCAGGATAGATTATACTTACAAGCGTGAGTTCTGAGATGAATTAGCAGATTTCTTTTGCACTTCTTATTCCGGCATTGTTGCTCGTCGGTCTATATTTCACTTTGCTCACACAAGAAGAGGTTTGCACAACGTTTACTTCACTATAAAGTTCACCGGCAATAACCCTTACAAAGATTATCGATGTTTCGAGACTGAAAGATCAAGTATTTTCTCTCATTTTTATTTTGTTTTTACAATTTTCTTCATCGTTTTAGTCAAGTTGGGGTTGGACATCCTACCGGATGCCAGACATTCGCTCGCCGTCTTATACATGCCAACCAAGATCTTTTTAAGATTCTAAACTTCCCTTTAAGGTCACGCGTATCTTTTTTTCTTGTTTTTTACAAGGTGGTCACCACTTATCAAGGCCCGAAAGCCACTCAGGGATACGGGTTATTGTAAGTACATCACGTTAGTGTGGAGATTTAATAAAGTGTCTACTTAAGGGGGAGGTTCATCAGGAATTTGTTTACGTTGGACTTGAAGACATCCAGGTTGTAGTCAGGTGGGAAGCAGGCAGACGGGACAGAGTTCCAGAGGCGTGCAGTTCTAAGAAAGAAGCTTTGTTCATGGAATCTACGTTTTGATTTAGGCATAAATAAAGAGTGGGGGGAATTTTTGACAGTGGATTCAGCTAGACGTGTGTTTTTCGTAAAAGATTGGCGAGGGGGACCAGAGATTGGAGTTCAGACGAGCACCTTCCATGGAAATAACTATAAAACAAAGATAGACTTGTTTTGGAATAATCACTTCTTTACATAAACCGTACATTAATTAATTAAGATTAAATAAATAGTACGTATTTAAAACTTCGGTACTTGTGCAGAATTTGAACCAGACGTAACTAACTGGATACTCGGCTTTGCTCAGAACAAGACGTTATCCGCCAGCTTTCGCCGAGCGTCGCCAATTATCAAAGCGTAACAACGCTATTCAAGGAAAATACTGAAGAAAACATTTAAATATAATAAAATCACCAGAAAAAAAAAGACATAAAAGAAACAATAACCTACCCATGAAAATTTCTGTTTTATTCTTGAAACAAATTTTTTAAGTGAAAAAAAAAATAAACAAGTTAGTTGTATTTTTTAAGCATTTCGAACAAAACTAATAAGAAAACCATTTCTTTTGTGTGTTTTTTATATTTTTAACAAATATTTTTTTTTTTAAAGTACATTTTATGGGGTTTTAAGGTCTTATTTTCATTGCATTAAAAGAAATCTAACTAATGTAAAGTATTATTCTTTCATTTTTTTTTTCAGAAACCTTTTTTCCTGTAGGATGGGTCTGGGCAACCGACTTTTTAAAATTAAATTAAGACATCCGGAGTTTCCTTTAGTATTAAGTCGACTTATCTACTGTTGCACCAGACGATGTCAAGGCAGGGTGAGAAGAGACAGCGAGTGTGGGAGAAACTTCGCTAACCAGGTGGCTTTCCAATATATGATTTAACATGCAAAAGTATCATTACCAGCTTTCTGTCTCCACAGAAAATCGAAAAGATAACCGGCTGGTCTCGTTTTTTTTTTTTTAAATATTTTCCCCAAAGATCTTCTGTTCTTTTGCCGCGCATTGATCAGCGTCTTACGCCCAGATTACAGACAAACTCGAGCGAATGACGTCATGCTCAGAGCAAAGCTGAGCGGACAGTTAGTAACGTCTGATTCAAATTCTACACAATATCAAAACTTCTTTTTTTATGTATGCCCGGCGCGTAAACATATGTGCGTAAATATTTCAACTGTGATCTTTTTTTTTAAATCTAGTTTTATTTAGGCCATAAATATCAACTAAACTAAGCGAAAATAAAAATTTTTCTTTATTGAGAATAAACACTGAAGTAACAAAAACAATGCACTCACTATATATATATATATATATATATATATATATATTATATATATATATATATATATATATGTATTAAAAAAAAAATAAAAATAAAAATATTTTCTCTAATCTTAAAATATAGATATACACTTGTGCCCGATATTATTCATACTCCCCCCTTGAAAATTGAGTTTATTAGATGTAACTTTGTAAGAATTTATTGTTTACGTCCATATTGATACATATTCTTAATAAACCTCTTCTGGTCATTTTCGTCATTTTAAAATCTCGGGATACGTGTAATAAAAGAAATATACAGCTATTTATAAAATCTGCAATGTTCAAAAATAATCATACCCCCTTATTTTTTCAGTATTAATCGAGTTTCTGACTGTTTGTTTCCTGTTTGATTCTTATTTTGAATGCTTTTATACAACCTTTGATTAATTTCATTTCGTTTTTTTTGCATTTTTCAGAAATTAAAATGATATCAACTGAAAACCAATAAAAGAATAAAAATTATTAGAATGGGGAAGAAAAAAGAGCTTAGTAATGATCTTAGGACTAAAATTATGAATTCACATAAGGATGGTTTAGGTTACAAGTCAATTTCCAAGAAATTTGAGGTCCCTACAGCAACAGTACAGAGCATCATCAAAAAATTCCAGAGCCACCACACAACAAACAACTTGATTGGTAGAGGAAGGAAAAGGAAACTATCTACTAGAGCCACCAGGAATATTGTAAGAAGTGTTAATGCAAATCCAACCACCACTACTAAGGCCATTTTAGAAAATCTGGAGTCTTCTGGCATAAAAGTATCAAGGCAAACATTGCAAAGGACTCTGCATGAAAATGGTCTGAAAGGAAGAAGACCAAGAAGGACTCCATTGCACACCAGAAAACACCTTGCAGCACGTCTAAAGTTTGCTAGGACCCATGTGAATTCTCCAGAGTCCGTTTTCTCAAGTATTTTGTGGACTGACGAAACAAAAATTGAATTGTTTGGCCATATGGATGCTTCTTACGTTTGGAGGAAGAAAGGAGAAGCTTACAACCCAAAGAATACCATACCCACGGTGAAACATGGTGGTGGTAGCCTAATGTTTTGGGGCTCCTTTTCGGCTAGTGGTCCAGGTAATTTGGTCAAGATAGATGGAACCATGAAGAAGGAGCAATATTTGGAGATACTCCAGAAAAAAATTAGACAGGATGCGGAGAAGCTCCATTTAGGACCAAACTGGGTCCTTCAACAGGATAATGATCCAAAACATACTGCCAAAATAGTCAAGAAATGGTTTGAGGATAATCAAATTAATGTTTTGGAATGGCCTAGCCAGAGTCCTGACCTGAACCCTATCGAAAACCTCTGGCACATATTGAAAACTGAGGTTAAAAAGCGGAAACCTAGAAATTTGAGGGATTTGGAGAACTACTGCATTGAAGAATGGTCAAAAATCAGTGTTGATGCTTGTAAAAACCTTGTTGATAACTATCCAAAACGATTACAGGCAGTTATTTAGAATAAAGGGCATGCTATTGACTATTAGTAAGAGAGCTATGAATAATTTTGAACTAGTGCCATTATTGTTTTTCTTTGTATAATGTTTCAAACTTGCATAATTTATTTATTTGTTGAGTTTAAATTAAATGCTTATGTTTGATTTATTGTTTGAAATCCCTTTAATATTGTCTACCTTCTGGTTTTAGCAATATTCTTATAAAGATCCGAGGGGTATGAATAATATTGGGCACAGGTGTATGTATATAAACATCTAATTTACATAAGGAAAACACGCTGCTCTCCACCATCATTATATATAGTCGCAAATCTTCCGACTCTCTCGTCAATGACCATCCCTCTTGAAAAAGCCCGTATAAATCGGGCGAAACGTTGAGTATTCAGGCCTTTCACCTCCATTTTATTTAATATATTATATGTATATATGTGTTTGTGTATGTGTATATGTATGTTTGTTTTTAAAACATTATGAAATATAAGATTTTATGGAAAACGAAATAATTTTTCGCCAATTTATTCAAAAATGTTTACTATTTTATAAATCAAGTATGAAATATGATAGCTTTCATGTGATGTCCATTTTGGTGATGCAAATATATCTGCGTTTATGAAAGTTTGCATCCAATCTCTGCAGCAGGTATCTGTCTATTCCTGCAGTTACACGGCGAATTTCTTTCTTTAATGGTTCGACGCTTTTTCTGAAAAAAACACGCTACATAACATATCCATATATGAAAAAAACACATTTGGACAAGTCGGGAAGCAGCAGATCTGTAAATCAGGCATTCGCAAAAATATGTGTCTGAGAATGTCTATTGAATTCCTGCTTAATCAGACAGAGAGAAATTATTAATAAATCTAGATGTAACATTCTGAGCTAACAGTAAAACAGTTTCCAGTATTATCTTAAAAAAAGTATTTTCTCTTATATACGTACTGTTACTTTTTGGCTATCCACTGGCTTTTCATGCAGTTCTTTATGATTTTCTTCAGCCCAAATAGCAACAATTCTGTTGATTAACTGTTCTATCCGGATAAAAATGGATTCATCATTCAATAAAAAAGGTTGCCGTTTGTTTTGAAAATCTCTTCTATCTGACATGCAAAGTAAAATCACTTATACCTCGCTTGCTGGAGCTTTAGTGTGATGCCTACTCTGTATGAATAGAAGTAAAGCTCTTCATGTAAGATACGCTTTGAAGAGCGAACACTAATTCCAAAGGGTGGTTTAATGTTTCCGAAAAGATCGCTTTGGACTCCTGAGAATAACTTCTCGAACGCGCTCAACATTATGTGGGGTTCTTATAGTACTTGATGCCCCAGAAGGCTTTATTTCGTAAGTGTACCTCTTGTGCGAAGAGAATGGATCCAGTTTAGAATTGTGTCTTTTTGGGACACTGCTTGATGGCGAGTTAGATTAAACTGCAGACAACATTCCCTTTGAACAACTATGACTGGCACGGTACTTTTCATACAGCTCTCATATGCAAATACATTATGTCTAATTGTCCAAACTTTGAGGTTTTATCTGAAACAAACAAATAGTTCATTGTTAAATTACGAAATTACATGTCTTCGCAAAACAGACTGTAGCTATTTGATGTATTTCTAATAATATAGACAGAGTGGAAATTT
The DNA here is from genome assembly GCF_053919585.1 of Euprymna scolopes. Taxonomy (NCBI): domain Eukaryota; kingdom Metazoa; phylum Mollusca; class Cephalopoda; order Sepiida; family Sepiolidae; genus Euprymna; species Euprymna scolopes. The sequence continues at coordinate 51,839,760 of NC_136488.1, forward strand.
CGAAAACACCTGTTATTTCTGCTCCACCCTGTATATGTGTGTATTTCTCTCTAACATCTGTCATTTTTTCATGATTGCTTAAGTGTGGGTGTGCATCAACTCAGTAAAATAATATATATATATATATATATATATGTATATATATATATATACATATACAGACAATATGTATACAGATAATATATGTGTGTGTGCTCACATAATGAATTATTTAATGATTGCAAAAACATAACACAAAAATAAAAAAAGAAGAAAATAGAAATGTTTGGATTATTTGTAATTAATAACTTAATATTAGAAAGGTGATAAACATTTTGAAATGATTCGAATGACAGTCGTGTTAGTCATTTGCTAGCCGTGACTAAGCAATCAGCAACCAGATTGGCGGACCATTTACATCTAAATATGAAGGCATAAATACGAGACATTTTCTTTCATTATTATTGATGCATTTTTTATGCTGTTAGATTCAGTTTATATAACACAGTTTTGACAAATAAATAATTAAAAAAAACAATTTAACGATTGGATTTTTTTAGAAATAGCATAAAAGGGTTGTAATCAACATAACGAAAATAAACTAAAATTGATGAGTTTTATAACCATCGGTTCTGGTTCTAAGCCTGATATACCCTGATAATCAAGAGTATTGGTGTAACTGTGTGACTTATTTGGTTAGAGAAATTTTGATCTCTGTTCAAGAAAAAGGGAGTTGTGGTTGATATATCAGCCCGTCATGTTGAATATAATCTATCATAAATCATTTACCAAGTCATTTATATTCACATTGTATGCTGGTATGGCGCACAAGAAGGCTCGTACCAAGTTTCTGAATTGCAGGGCTTAATCACAGTGCATCATTATTGAACCATTTTCCTTTCACGCGCAGGTTTTAGTCCCCGTGTCAGAGTCGTAAAAATTGTTTTCTTTCAGTCATCATGCCATATATAAATAGATTGTACTGAATTTTGTCTTAAAACTTGGACACTTCCGTTTTTGAAATTCATAAAGCAAAAAAATAACGTGAAGGTGGCATGAAAAAGAGTCAATATGTAGAACTCAATCAAGATATAAGTTGACACGACTTGAAAGCAAATTGAATATATCACTGATATCTGCTTATCTTATATATAATGACAGTGTTCCATCATTCTGTTAACATTAAAAACTTACTTAATAAAATGCACATAACTAAATCTGTTTCGGCATTCATATAAAACACGTATTGAAGCGCCCTACCAGAAAATACCAACGGGCCAATCACAGCAAGTTTTGTACCAATCGAAAGTATTCTATCTGAAGTGGAGTTGTATTTCTTATAATGCACTGATTAATTTTGCTTCAGTGGAAGGTGAGTAAGCAAAAAAAAAAAAAACGTCGCTAACTTCATAAGAAAGTTAAAAAAGAAATGGGGTTTAAAAATGCTTTATCTGAAGCCAACTGAAATTATTCTGTTTCCCACTAGCAATTCTTAGAACATGACCATCTTCCCTTAATGTGATTCATAAAAAAAGATTGTTAATATTGCACCAGAAGAACCAAGACTTCAATTGAAAGTGATCCTCAAAAACAAGTTGAACATACTCTAAAGGTAATTTAATTAACTTTTTTTAAGAAACGCTTTTAAATGAATATGATTTCCTTTTGACGACGATAAGCCGGTAAGCCGATGACTATCAGCACCCAATTTCCCGCCCTTACCACAAACTTGCTAACAACTCGCGTCATATACATTACGCGCGTTTTTTTTTTCTCTTATACATACAGACACACAAAGTATTTAGACATCAAGCCCCAACTCTAACTCCTACTTTTGGAATGGAGTGAGTTTATTGCTCTTATTTACTTCTTTCCCACCGCAAAAAGACCTGAAACAAGGCAAGGGAGGTAAGGGGGAGACAAGCCACTACATGTAAAGGAGGAGAACTTTGGTCTATTAAAGATTGTCTGGGTAGTCCTAGTATGGACACCTCAGATAGTAAGCAATAAAGTTAATCTACCCGAAAGACGAGATGCAGCAGCTTGGGAGGGTAGACTATCTAGAAATGCACAGGACTTTTTTTTATTGTTTTGAGCTGAAATTGAATTAAAATGTTAGATCCATGTCCAAGTAACATCTAAAATTTCAAGTGTTTAGACTCCAAATTGGTCGAGGGGTTTGGTAGAGTTTTCAAAGGTGAAATAATTAAATGATTAAAAAGATTTTCCCAAATCTCAATACTACTTATGTAAAATCTTGAATCTTGTGCAAGACTACCTTGAATTCAGTTCCCCTCTTCCTTACTGAAGATGTAAAAATGTCTTTCTTTGCTCGAACTGGTTCACCTTGCACATTCATTATTAGTATTACTAGTGGTTCTGCCCAGCTTTCCTCGGCCCTATATAATGTACATAGCTTTATGTGCATGTGTATATTTATATGAAAAAATTTAGCTCAAGAATGGCATATACTCTGTTAGCTTTTGAAACAGAAGGAAAAAAATCCCCGAACTGCGGCCTAATACATGGGTGAGTTCTGGAGGTGATGTCTTTTTCCCGAACGAAATTTTATACTTTTGCTAACACACTTTTCAGCATGGACGGGTGGTGAGTTGGCCATAAGCGTAGAGATACACAAAAAATGCAACCCCCAGAATTCCCTTTTCCTTAATCGGCCTCTTTTTTCGTCCGGACAACATGGAGAAAGCACGCACATTTCTGTCTCTCCGTAAACGAGAGGGGGCACCTCCGCTTCCTCAACACTAGTCAAGCATAATAATTAGTTTAATTTAATTTAGTTTAATAATTGTAGAATATGTAAATTGTAAATTGTTTTTGTAATATATAGTGTATACATAATGTAAAATAAATAGTTACTTATGTTTCATAAAATATTACGATTGTGTTGTGTTGTGTTTTTTCTTGTGCCTGCCATAAATGACTCCATTAAACAACGAAGCGGTCCGGAGGACGAAGGAGATGCCAACCAGAATGCCACCAGGGCGAAGAGGTCATCTTAAGAGAATAAAGGAGCCACACCCACATCCAACATCTAAGGTATGTTGTTCTTCTTACAGACCCTAATGACTGGCCTATCTTCACATCTTCATGAGACCGTTTCTAAGACACTTAGTGTAACACGTGAGTCGGTCACATACCAGTGACTGGATGATAGAGTTATAAATGTTGCCTTTAGACGAAAGATTGACTCTTAAAAATAGTCCACGGCATAACCAAATATAATAGCCACCGACATCTCGACCCGTTTTTGTTGATGTTTCCATGTGCGTATATGTGAATATCGTTTATTCCCCCGATGAGCTGGTTGCGTTCCCAGAACATTTCACAACCAAGTAACTTTCCCCGGGGAAGCGATAGTATTATAGTACCATAAAATAAAAACTGAACTTGCGTCAGACTTTATCTTTTATGAAGACAAGAAAATAAAATGTATGAAACAGCGTAAAACAATAAGAAAAAAAAAAAACTAAAATAAAATTACATTTAGAATAAAAGTATTTGTTCGCGTTTGACTCTCAACCGGCTCTCATCCACACATTCTAACGAACACATCAGAATTTACAAAATATACATAGCCAGCTCTAACCTTTATGTCACACAGACACACGTACATAATTATATATTTCTTAATGCCAGCCAGAAGATTTTTTTTATTATTCATAATTGAAAGTAAAAAGCAATAAAAAAAATGTCAGTCGACCGCTTTTGCCCTCACTCAACAAGAGTTGTATCGGGGGATTTCTTAAGGAAAAAACGAAGGGAACTACTCGTATATATATTTAAAATTAAAACGGCGCTATGGTACATATATGATGGGGAAACATCTTAGATGTTAATCACATCTAAACCTAAAAGACATTCTATCTGTTTACGAATGGAAGGGTCATTTTAAACGCATGAGGATAGTCTATTTCGAGTGAGCATTGTTCGGGATGGAAAATCAATAAATGCTAAAATTCGTTGTGCATGTCGATTTTTTACGCGAATTGTCTTTTATAGTATACCGTATATGTTATTTAGAACGTCCATTAGTTGGGATGTCCCATTCTTAATTTTACTAGGTATATGTTCTCGGTCTCTACACTCCAATCTAAACTTCACGTAGTCGGTACTGTAACTGTGGCACTATTTCACAGTGCCACTGTTTCTAACGCACTCTGCAGCATGGCGGAATGGTGATTTGGCCATGGGCGTAGAGATACAAAGAAATACATTCCCATAATTCCCTTTCTAGCTCGCTCTATTTCTCTCCAGACCATCATGAGGTGAGCACGCATATTCTGTCTCTGCGTAAATGGAGGGAGTACCCCCTCCATCAAAACTAGTTAGGCTAGTTAGTTTAGTTTTGTAAATTGTAAAAGTTTTTGTAATGTGTATTGTAATATATATTTTGTAAAATAAATAGTTAAGATTTCTCATATATATTACAATTGTGTCGCGTGTCGTTTTTCTTCTGTTGATATAAATGTCTTAAGTCGAAAGGTGGCCCTGAGGACGAAGAAATGAAGATTCCCACCAGAATACCACCAGAGTGAAGTGGTCATCTTAAGAAAAGAAAGGAGCTACACCCAGATTAAACATCTCAGGTATGATTTTCTTCTTGATATACAAACCCTAATGACTAGCCCATCTTCATATCTTCATGAGACCACTCTAAGACATTTAGTATAAGATGTGAAGCCGGTCACACCTCTGTGACAGGCTGACCGTGTTATACAACCACGTTTAAATTGATAAATCATATTATTATAATTGTAGAAAGTAGACGTCTTTTCGAAAGGTTGGCAATAATGGTTTTATAGGGAACGCAACACGTACATCAGAAGAAAAATAGCAATTTTCAAATATTGAGCTTGATTTCTCACTTGCTGTCCTTAATAAAAGCTGACGAATATAAATAAGCTATTTACTTAGCGTATTTAGTCTTATTTGTGGAAAAAAAGAGCTCTCGGTTGGTTTCAATAAAAAAGCGGGGCAATGTTGGCAGCTGGTTTGGCTGCCCCATACCCGGCATTACAATCTTCAAAGGAAGAAAAAAAAAAAAAACAACAGTTTTTAGTTCTTCATAGAATTTTACTTGTGACCAAACCATAAGTGCACGACGTGTTAAGTTTAAATTAAGTTATATTTTCATTTGCTTGGGGTAAAACAAAGTCCATATATATGAAAGCGACCTTGTCTGTGTGTTTGCGAAACGGCCTCTTCCAAACTACTATGTTTATTTTTGGTCTACAGACTTGAAACTTGATATGCAGTAGAACTCTGGAACAAATTCGATTTGATTTTTAGCCGAGGAAAAAGGGCTGCTAAGGAAATAAAATTAAAAATTTGGAACTTGGCTTAAGGCGGAAGTAAAACTAATGTGTAGCCTTTACGCATTCACAAATATATATTCTTTACGTTTAAGTCGGTTTATTTGTAAAGTTTTGATATTTATATAGACTTAGCTCAGATGTTAGCGAATGGGGAGCTAAATGTTTTTGTCCCGATTCTAGCTAATGACACCCAAATTATATATATATATATATATATATATATATATATATATATATATATATATACATATGTGTGTGTGTGTGTGTGTGTACGTGTTTCTTGGCTGTAAGAAATACAAATGCCCACACATATATATTGAAACTTTTAAAATTACTACTCTATATTAGGTACAATATAATAATAGCTCTATGATAATACATACGAAATCTGCATAAATCTCCATCATTAAGATATATTTAGGCGTGTTTTTCGACCGGGCAAAGTCAGGCGGCTTGCTTGTAAATCTCTCTCTCTCTCTCTCTCTCTCTCTCTATATATATATATATATATATATATATATATATATATTATACTAATTATTCACAATTTATCAAGGCCCTAAGGCCATTTAAAGTTAAGAGCTAATAGTTTTCAGAGTGACTGCAAACCAAACACCGAGGATTGGAAATGATGATTGAATTTGAGACAAATTTGGTTAAAAGGATGGCTCAACAAGAATTTATTAAGATTATATTTGAAAACGACTTTGCTGAAAAAAAGAACCATAGAATATGATCATGTACGTTTTATTTAACTCCATATTAGCAGAGGAATGAAGTAAAATTATTTAAACTTGTTGTAGCTGGACGAGTTTTTGTTGTGAATGTTTTACGTAGAGACAAGGGATTTGAGCTCAGTCGAACATGAAAATATTGGTAAAGTAAAGAAAGACTACCAAACCCTTGTTCTCTGGGAGAATGCGAAGAAGAAAAGGCTTATTTTGCACTCAGTTAATTTAGGAGAAAGTACGTGGCAGCAGTATTCTACCTTAGAGTGTATCTGACTTTTGTACTGGTAGAAAATTTCGCCAGGAATTAAATACTTTCTGGATCTGTAGAAAGATACGACCATTTTCTAGTGACCTTAGCAACAAACCTAATGTAAATTTTGCACTTCCTGTCTGGAGTGGAAGTTAGAAATAGAAGCATATCAAAATAGGAGCCTACATTAGATTAAAATCCATTCATTTCAACATGGGCAAAATGAGGATCTGAGTGTTTGTAGTGAAAGAAGAGACGGTTGGTTTTAGATGTATTAAAAGTAACCAGCTACTATTTCTCCATTGCAAAACGTTCTCCAGGTCGGAAGAGAGAGAGAGAGAGAGAGAGAGAGAGAGAGAGAGAGAGAGAGAGAGAGAGAATCAGAAAGAACTTGATCATAAATGTTCTCGAAGTGTTGCCATAGATGGTTGTGCTATGTGCACAGACATCAACTAATGCGATATAAAAATTAAGAGTTTTCAAAAAGAGATGGCAGTTGAAAGAATAATGTCAATCTGTTACTATTTAGTTACACGGGCTTGATTTGCTTAAAAGTTATTGGTTTTAATGATTTTCTATATTCCTTCACACAACCGATGAACCTGCCTAATAGTTCCTTTTCCATCGCATGTAAAGGATACCCTCCTGCAGCTGATGCTATGTAACCTAATCCAATGTTAATTGTATTTGCTTGTATAACAACGAATGTGGCTAGCTGCTATATGTTAATTAGGAAGAACGTGGGTACAGCTACCCAACTGCCCTTGGATCGACTCTAATTATAAAGCATGCAGCAATGTAACCCGATGAGTTTTATGCCATGCGATAATTCAATTGATTCTGTTCTGTTTACCACCCCTCCCCTCATCCCTGGTTTCCTAATTAACCTGAATTTGTTTAAACGGTGCGATTGTTTCATTTCCTCAATAAAATATAATGAACAAATACGTCCGTCAAACCATAACGCCATCTTATTTTTTTCTATACTGCAGTTCCCACGCATGCAAATTTCAGGTCAGAAAGGTCACGTACTTTTATATACTTTGATGTTGCATTTATGCGTGTTCCTGGACTAATTGCACTGAAAATCAGCGGCGGGTTTACAATGATGGTTATTCTTTCTCTCCCTCTCCTTTCTCTCTCTCTCTCTCTCTCTCTCTCCCATACACACGCGCACTGTGCAAGCAAGCACACACATACACCAGGTTAAAAAAACATTCAGCACCAATGAACCATTTTTGCAGGTCCATATGTGAAACCCACCCAGGAAACCCACTCCGTCAACCAACTATCAAATCCACATCGAGTCGAGTAAGAGGGTTAAGTTTGATGCAAAATATGGTTTGCCAATAGAATGGCAGACCATTTTCCTTGCAGATATTGAACATTCTTACAGTCATTGAAGCATTAACGTTTACTATTTTACATCATTTCCTAATCAGACTGGAATGTGTTGGTAACAGAGAACGAATTCAGTGATAAAGTGCTTCAACACGTTTAGTTTTACTGTGAGGAAGTACATTTACTCAAGCAAAACCTGAAACGTGAAAAGACATTCTACTTGTAAATATAGAGTTTTGTTAATTCACCACTAACGCGACTCGATAGAAAGATTAACAGAGAAGAATAATTGAGATCATAATCCAAGTCAAACTGTGTAAATAAAGATGGCTACCATTGACATTTGCTGTGAATGTGTTACATATTACAATGAAATGGGAAACAAGGAGTAGCAACAATTTTCCAAATGTTCGTTGTATGCGATTCATTGTACATAAGTTGTTATTTTCTTTTAGGAAATTATAAGAAACACGATACAGCAGGATCGCGTCTCTGCTAACTACAACATGCGTGTCTTCAAGTCCAATGTCAACAAATATTTATCCAACCGTCAACTTAATTAATCAAATTATCACAATTTCAGCCATCGTTTCTCGCCATTTGATATTATTATTAATCATCAAATAATATCGCTGACTCTTATCCCCAATTGACCTTTAGTTTTCGTAAGTGGTTGCTCATTGGTAAAAAATAGTGAATACTTTTCGGAAACTCTTATTGCATAGATGAATACTATAGCCCCACTATATTCATCAATCACAAACAGAAATAGGAAAAAAAATATTCTTATTATATATAGCATAATACTTTAATAACGAAAAATACGGTAAAATATATCCATCGTCGTCGTCGGCAATTATCCGTCTCTGGAAACAATGGTGCAGCTCTGGTAGCTATCTATACCTCCGAGAATGGCTGTACAGTCCAACTCGGGAGTGGCAGTTCCTGCCTAGTGGAGCTACATAACCTATGAAAGGTGATATGAGAGGATAGCTGTTGCCCATGCAGCAGTCCCCTCCCTCTCCACGAAATCAGAGAATCCAAGGGAAAGACAGAGCGATACAACTTGGCTTTAATTACGCCGCAGGAGTTGAGTTGCTGATAATGACAATAATAAGTCAGACCGCCCTAAGGACTCCATTTCCGGATTTTTGGTCGGGATATATCCCTTAGCCTTTTACCTGCTGGGGTAATTTTTTGTATTATTTACCTTCTTTTAGGTGAACTACCATCGTATGTTGGCAAGCCTCACCTGCCAGAATTAACTGGTTTTAAGGTGCCAGCGGACCGCTTTTGTTCCTTCTCCCAGTTAGTAGAAACAGTTTCACGGAACTTATTAACTAAGCCACACGAGAAGGCTAAGAGCTGGACTAGGTTGTCAGAGGCTGTAACGCAATTCATGAAGGCATTTTTGGAGGAAGAGACAGCTTATCCCCACTACCACAGTAAGTTGTGACAACCTTTGAAACATATCTATAATGTAGATATAAAAGTTAGAATTTACAAGACTGGTCAAATCAATCAGAATAGCCTTCTTTATGATATTTAAATGAGCTTGGCAAGTGGTGACTAATTTTTTTTTTTTTTTTACATTTCACCCCAAATAAGGCATATTGCCACTTTGTTGTAGGGGGATACTATCAGGGACATAGGCATCAGGGGTACTGTGTAGGGGGTTGGACAGCAAGATATCGGTTCACGTTGCACTTGAACTTCTGCACGCCAGTACTATACTGTATATAATTACTATAAAAAGTTCATAGTTCATGCTTTTTCTGAGAACTTGAATACAAATGATTCAACACAATTTGAACACCGCATAGCCGATTTAAATCTCGTATTTATACTCAATCTACTACTCTCTTCTAACTATTACCCTCTTCCCAATCACTAACCTCTTCCCAAATCAGAAATAAAGAAAACGATTCTAATCACACAGTGTATAATTCTATAAATTGAATAGCGATTCCTACGATAAAACATATCAATAATATATGTAATATAATGCTTGCGATACTAGCCTTTCTTTATAATTATTGAACTGTGGAACTCTCTTCCGTTTGCCTGTTTCCCACCTGAATACAACTTGGATGTCTTCAAGTCCAACATAAACAAGTTCCTGATGAACTGCCCCCTTAAGTAAGACACTTTATCAGATCTCCATTACGAGCGATTGCTACGATATTATCCCATTGATTACTGTACATGCAATAACCCTTATCCTCGAGTGGCCTCAGTGCCTTGATAAGTGGTGACTTCCTTGTAAAAATTACAGAATACCTATAAGAAGAATTACAAAACCAACAAAACAAGTTGAAATACTGTTGGATATTATAAGGTATATAAGCTGGTTTAATATATATTATTGCAGAGTTTGCCACGTAAGCATGATGCATTATAGACAAAGGTGGCAGTATACTTCGAGTGGGCGACGTTCAGGTTGGGGGGGTGTTGATAATCGAAAAGAAAGAGACTTTAAACCGATGCTACGTCGAATAGGCGATTGACAAAATGAGAGTTGCAAGCGGTAGTTGGCGTGAATATTTCGAACGGAAAACATGCATTTGAAATGTTGGTCTAACTCCGTTTTTGTAATTTAGCTAGAAACTTATATAAACAAGTATTTCTCTTCCTCTAGCTTTCTACATGTCTGTCTGTCTGTACTTCTCTCTATATATATCTTCTTTTATTTTTAAAACTAGACAATTGACGTGCTTTTCATTAAGGTGTGTTTATTAATAAAATAACTGATGCACTTAATGCTGTGTTTGGGATGATTTTATTGTACCTATTTACAATGCCTCGCCACGGGACAGAGTTAGACACCAGGGTCGTTTTTTAATGTGGAGATTGTAGCTGACAGGGTGGCCTCAATCGTTGAAATATAAGAGCATCGGAAAACCGACACTGGCTTTAGAAAGCAAAGTATGATGGAAAATTATTCACCGATTAGAAGTCGAAAATAATAACCTTAGATGAAAACGGAAGAAACAATCACAAAAACGTTTAGACAATCACGGGAAAACGAATTCTATCTCTTATCTGAACAGGACAGTCACGAAAAATATCGCTCATCCTCAGAAACACCAATAGGACTGAGAGTGGGCGAACGATCTGAACTAAACAGAGTGAGGCCCAAGTTGCTCTGCCTTTCTCTTTATATATATATATATATATATATATATATATATATATATATATATATATATATATATATTTATTTATTTGGTTCCTGTATTTGTCACTCTGTTTAACTAATAAATATTCATTAATTCATGTGAGTGGATGACGATGCTGAGTGACGAGTGCTGACCGCTCTATATAAGAAAATTATACACGTTTAGAGAAGCGATAAGGTGAATTTTGTACTAAAGTAATCAGTTCTTTCCACAAGGAATAGAGTAGATGACAAATCATGACCACGAGGACAACGGGAAATATTCAGCGAGAAATAAACGTAACAGAAAAATAATGATTGACGAAGAAAGTAGCTACATAATGATTGTAAGTACAGATATGTTTGGTGTATGAGAAAGAAAAAAGACAGTAGAAAGGAAAAAGGAAGACCACAGGGTGGGCACGCATTTAAAAGCGAATTTATGCACATAAAAAAGAGAAGGATTTTATCAGCTTATCCGTTAAATGTAATTGAAAACTTTTAATCTGCTGCACAACATTCTGAACACGTTGCTCTAATACTAGTCTTTATTTTCTAATGGAATTTTCTACTGTATATATCCTTGCAGGTAAATTTCTGTTTTTTTAAATATTATTATTGTCACGCAGCCACACTTTATATTGCTTTATCAGTATTTATTTTATAAATGCTTGATTTTAATTTCACCTGTACGTTGGCATTTTGAAACTTATGAAAGCGGAAAATATCATCCGACATTAATATATAAATATACGTGTGTTGATGAGCACGCATTAAAAAATTATACACGTAACGAAATATACGAGAAAATGTTATATTCATGGAATCATTTCACAATGAAAATTATCTAATAATAGCAGAAATATAATAGACATTATTAATATGATTAGCAAATATATGTGACCGGAAGTACTATATTTTTCATAGTATATATAATCGAAGGGTTGATTTTGCTAATGAACAGCCATGTGTGACAGTTTCTTTTTGACGTACGCAACCCATTCCCCCAGAAAAGATGATTTAATGACAACTGAGCAAGCACTACGTCAATCTCCAAAGGTGGCGGTAATACCTTGGAAGATGGTCACCTTAAAACAGGGCATATAGTATATTAACACCCTTAAAATAATGAGTAGATAACGCATTGGCGAATAGTATCACGAACAGATATGTACTACACTACCCGCCACCATCAAAGGAGGAGGTTATGCCCTGGAAGTCTTATAATAACAGAACATACATGTAACCCCGTATAGTATATTAACACCCTTAAAATAATGAGTAGATAACGCATGGGAGAATAGTATCACGAACAGATATGTACTACACTACCCGCCACCATCAAAGGAGGAGGTTATGCCCTGGAAGTCTTATAATAACAGAACATACATGTAACCCCGTATAGTATATTAACACCCTTAAAATAATGAGTAGATAACGCATGGGAGAATAGTATCACGAACAGATATGTACTACACTACCCGCCACCATCAAAGGAGGAGGTTATGCCCTGGAAGTCTTATAATAACAGAACATACATGTAACCCCGTATAGTATATTAACACCCTTAAAATAATGAGTAGATAACGCATGGGAGAATAGTATCACGAACAGATATGTACTACACTACCCGGCACCATCAAAGGAGGAGGTAATGCCCTGGAAGTCTTATAATAGCAGAACATACATGTAACACCATTAATTAGTCAGGAATCGTATAAGTAAACTCAGTTAAGCATTAAAAATAGTTCAACAGTACAATTTTCGGTTTAAGACTAATAACATCTTTTCATTACATGAAAATGTAAAAGCAAAATATACTAACAATAATAATAATAATAGTAGTATATTTTAAAACTGTAAACCCCATGGAATTTCAAATTCTTCTCTGACTTCGGTTGAAACTCGATCATAAACTTTCAAAAGAGAGAGAGAGAGAGAGAGAGAAACATATACAAGTAAATTTTAATCTGTTTAGCTTGCATGCTGTGCCATTATCTGGTTTTGCATGGCATTTCCTTCTTCTTAGTCTCAAACATGGCGATCATTCAAGCTACTCTGATTGTAGAGATAATTCGTTTATCAAAACCGTCTGTTTTTCTCGCACAAATAGACAGCAACAACAAATTGAGCTACGTTTCTAATTCGCACGTGGAGTTTAAAACCAGAAAGCAGACTAATGAAAACGGTTCAACAAAAAGCAAATAAAAACAATTGTGAAACTAAATCTTGCGATATTTTCTGCGTGCATAGAGAACACGTGAATTTGGTACTCATTAAACTGGGAGCAAAAAATAATTTTTATAAACTAATCAATGTGTCATAGGATGAGCGCTAGAGTCTAAAGGTACAATGTGGATGTTGCAATATAGATGCTTGTTTAAAGAAATATGTTTTTGAAATACACTATCTACACGTACCTCAGCATTGCTCGGGATGTAGGGAAGTCATTTTAATTTCGATTAATTTGTTTACACATTTTAAACTTAACGTAGACAACTTCTATCATATTCTTTAATTCAAATTAGCCATCCTCTTGTTGATCTTTATATTTAAATGATAATTTAAAATGTTCCACATTAGCTATCACTAGGGAAAAATAAATTGTAGCTAATTAAGTGATTATTTGATTAACAGTACAAGTTTATAGACATAGAACGATGAATAAAGTACCTCATGTATATGAACGATCTATTGGGAAAGCTAATAGAAACTGGAAAAGCTGATAAAAATAATCGAATCTTCAGCCATCAAATTCAATGGAAGTTCGAAATAGGAAAATGTGCACTGTTAGAAATAAAAAGGATGAAAACTGGAGTTTGTAAAGCGTTATAGAACTTGCCAAGCAATACGGATGAAGTTGTTTGGCAAACATGATATGCACAAATATTTGCGACCAATAGAAGCGGAGATAATTTCACAGAAATAAAAGAGAACATTGGAAAAGAAAACGCGAGAAGAAAAAGGAAACTCTTAGAAACAAAATTATATAGTAGAAATCTAATAAAATGAATATATCACTAATTATATACTCTAGACGATTCATAGACTGGCCAAAGACTTAGGCATTTTGGCGAGAAAAATAACGAGCATGAGTAATGCACTAGGCCCAAAAGATGATACTGACTCAACATAAAAGTGGCGGCGTTTGAAGAGGACTGGTTAATATGAAAGACTAGGTGTGAGACATAATAAAATATTGGAAAATAAATAACCCAGACACAGAAAAACTGATCACTACAGCAAAAGAGACCATCAAAATAAATAATGCAGGAAACAGCAAAACCAGAAAAAACAAAAACAAAAAAAATACCATAAAAAGAAAAGTGGAGAAAGAAACAGTTACATAGAAGATTTATAAGAATAACAAGAGAAGAAAATCACAAAAACATATGGACATGGTTGAGAAAAAGACACTTAAACAGAGGAACTTACAGCTACACCGAGTTATTATCACTAACGATATTAAAGCTAAAATAGATAAAACAGTAGCAAAACAGTAATATAGACTCTGTTGACTAAAAGACGAAACGGGAAATTACATAATAGGCGAATGCAGCAAACTGTTCTCAAAATAACACAACAGACACGACTAAGTGGGTACAGCAGTACACTGGGAGGTATTCAAACAATTCTACCTTGAATATGCAGACTGATGGTACGGACACAAACGGGAGGCAGTACTGTAAAGCGAAAATCACACAACCCTCTTGGATATGGGGGTAAAAATAGATAAAATAATTCAAGTTAGGGGGCCGGACGTCATAGTAATTAACATGAACGAAAAAGAGAATATTGCCAAATTGTATTTTTTCCAACTTTCGCTGAATATATGGAAAAGATAAAGGGGACAGAAAAATAGAACAAACGCACAAAACTACACAAAGAAAGGAATATATAACATGAATAAACTCAATATCATGTCGATAATCGTAGGAAAACTAAGAACAGTCCATAAAAAAACTTGGAAAAAGATGAGAAGAAACGAAATGCAACACTGAAACTATACAATGGACGGCAATGATGAGAACAGATAAAAGTTTAAGGAAAATCCTTAAATGTGGAAACCAACCCACATAAACCACAAACACTAATCAAACACATAGAAGTCACAACAAAAATAAAACAAAAACAAAGACGGAACACGGTGATCCTGGAGAACTTAAACTGCAAAAACTTTATAAACTGCGACCTACAATTACCCCCACCGACCCAAGATTGAAGGAGGTAGGAGAATGGTAATACCTAACAGCAAGAAGAGCGTTAACAAGACCTCCACTGGAAGAGTGCGAGGAGCACGTAAGTTTTGGAGAAGCTTATTGCCACTCAACTCCCACAGAAGATCAACAGTTTTTGCCAGTGAGAAATTAATCGAAAGTTGCTATGATAAAGCTGATTCATTTGCAATAGTTATCGACAGAGTTGGAGAGTACTGAAAATCTAGGGAGACGTGTTGTCATTCAGACTTCAGGGAACGCCACATGTTATTTTCGGTGAACAATCACTGATGATGATCTGTTTGATAACATTTAGTGAGTACATAATGCGTAGATCAAACGTCCGAAAAGAGGAAAAACAAGCGTACGAGACAAGTGCTTTTTAACATTGGTAACTATTAGATTGATGCAAAAATAATGTCGTTTTTTGACATGAAGTTATATGTCAAAAAATGACATTATTTTTGCGCCAAGCTTATATATATATATATATATATATATATATATATATATATATATATATATATACATATATATATATATATATATATATATATACATATCATAATATAAAGCTGAATGTGTGTGTATGTGTGTGTGTGTGTGTGTGTGTGTGTCTGGTCACAAATAGGCTCCTATATGGTTGACTATTTTAAAAAACTGATTACATATAATGATAGGAGATTATCGAGACACAGGAATGGGTATGTTTGATCTGTCAGAACGGTGGTTAATTAAAATTGTGGGGTCTGCGTTCGCGCCTGGTCCACAAATATGGAAATAAAAAAAAAAAAAAAAACGTTTACAAGTGTTTTTTATATAGAATATTTTGATAAGTAAAATAGGGATGGTATAATAAATTATGGGGTCTGCGTTCGCGCCTGGCCCCCATAGAATGGAAATATGCACAAACTTTAATAATGACTTTTCATATCTATCTGCGTAAGTATACTTTGATAATTATGTTTCAGTTTGAAGAGATATTGTATAATAAAATTATGGGGTGTTCGTTCGCACCTGACCTCCATAGAATGGAAATATGTCACAAAGTTTAAGAAGGTTTTTTTAATATAGATCCACAGAATATTGTGATAAGTGTTTCAGTGTGAACAGGTATGGTATAATAAATTATGGGGTTTATCTATTTTATTTTTACTTTCATCATATTTTGCTTTGGTTTTGATACCCCCAAATTCAAAGCTATCTCTTTATGACCCTTCCTTTTCATAACCTATCATACTTTCATAAATCAGAGTCGATTTTCTGAAGGCTGTTTTTGAACCCAGTCAACGACAGGTACTTTTGCTAGTATATATATATATATATATATATATATATATATATATATATATATATATATATATATATATATATATATAAAAGCATTTCATCCAAGGCATGAAAATTGTTAAGCAAAATGTTTTTACTATAGGCTTTAAAAATAAAGGTACAAGATTCAATTTAAAATTATTTATCTTCAAAGTGCACTTTTATAAATTTTAAAAAGTAAGGTATAAAAATTTAATTTAAATTGAATAAAAAAATTACCTTGGACATATTTTATGTAATGTACATTCTGTTGCACTTTAAAAAAATAATTGAAAATTTTATATCTATATGATTAATTGCTAGATGAAAGATAATGATTTTAAAAGGCACCAAAATGTACATTACATAAAATAAATCCAAGGTAATTTTTTGATTCAATTTAAATTAAATTTTTATGCCTTACTTTGTAAAATGTATAAAAGTGCACTTTGAAGATAAATAAATTTTAAATTGAATCTTGTACCCTTATTTTTAAAGCCTATAGTAAAAACATTTTGTTTAACAATTTTTATGCCTCGGATGAAATGCTTTTCTAACTTGTATCTTATCTTTTTAAGATTATATTTTAAAACTCTCCTTCTCTCTATTTCAGTTTGTATTTCTCCTCACACTATAACTCATTTTTGCAACCTCCTCCCCTCTTTGTATTATTAAAGGTTTGAAATTCTCTCTGTTTCAGTTTGTATTACTCCTCACACCACAACTCATTTTTTTGCAATCCCCTCTTTGTAATACAGGTCTGAATAATGAGAAAATCTGATTTTTTTTAACAAAAACTTTAAAGTAACTTTTTTAGATAAAATCTTTTAAAATTTCTTTCAGTATAGAAAATCTTTAAAATTTAATAAGAAACATATTTCATATAGGTTTCATTAACAATTATTCAGTACATAACGAAAAAAATAGAGATGAAATTTTCAAAAGGAGTGTATAACTGGTTACGGTCAATAGTAGTCATCGTCAGCGAAAGTCTGTGTTATTGTTATTCTATTATTATTATCAGTTAAAACATTTTGTGTCCTGCTCTTTCGCGCAAGGACTAACACACACACACACACACACACACACACATATATATATATATTGTTTATTTATTTATTTAAATATTTTTACGTGCATAAAATTTTATCCAATTTTTATGTAAATTTTTTTATCTAGGTTTAACCTGTTATTAGCATGGACCAACCGTCTACAATGTTTGAACTCATAACAACAGTCTAGCGATTCCCAATGAACTACTATACCTCGTCACATTTATACATATATTATCACTTAATACAAAATCTACTTATATATACTTATATATCGCTAAGAAATAACAACAGATCTTTAAGCGATAAAAAAATGGTGCGTGAATCTGACAAGGCATCGTACTCCATTGGTATGGTGCAAACTTTTTTTTTTTTTTTTTTTTACACAGTGATCACCACTTATCAAGGCCCGGAAGCCACTCAGGGATAAGGGTTATTGCAAGTACATCACGTTAGTGAGGAGATTTTATGAAGTGTTTAATTAGGGGGGCGGTTCATTAGGAATTTGTTAACATTAGACTTGAAGACCTCCAAGTTGTAGTCCGGAGGGAAGCAGGCAGACGGAACAGAGTTCCACAGGCGTGCAGTTCTAAGAAAGAAGCTTTGTTCATGAAATCCGCGTTTTGATTTAGGCACATATATAGAGTGGGGGAAATTTTTCACAGTGGATTCAGCTAGACGGGTGTTTTTCGTGAAAGATTGACGAGGGGGGACCAGGGATTGGAGTTCAGACGAGCACCTGCCATGAAGATAACGATAAAACAAGGATAGGCTCGCAACGTCTCTTCTGTGGGAGAGGGGTTGCAGGGTAGAGAAAAGGGCATCCCCCACTAAACCACGAAGTCTATTTTGTACTCTGTCAAGGCATGATAGGCTGTTTTTGGCAGCTCCTGCCCAGATATGGCAACAGTATTCCATCCTTGGCCGCACTTGGCTTTTATATAGATAGAGAATTGCATCAGTAGTGAGATATCTTCTGCAGTGGTAGAAGGATCCCACCATCTTTCCTACGACCTTGGCAACAGACTTGATATACGTGTTCCATTTCAGATCAGGAGTAAAGGTCAAACCCAGAAGCTTGTCAAAACACGGGGCCTCACCCAGACGAGAGCCATCCATCACAATTGATGCCAGATGGGGATCAGAGCGTTGATGATGTAAGGATAGGAGTTTGGTTTTGGATGCATTAAAGGTAACTAGCCACATCTTCCCCCACTGAACCACGCGCTCGAGATCAGAGGAGAGAGAATCCGAGAGAACTTCGTCATTTACAGCCTTTGATGTGTTGCCGTAGATGGTCGTGTCATCAGCATAGATGTCAACGAATGATTTAAGTATGTGTTTAGGGAGGTCATTGATGTAAATCAGGAAGAGAGTTAGGCCCAGAATTGACCCCTGAGGGACTCCAGCATTTATATTGCAGGCCTCCGATTTTTGTCCATCTACCACTACTCTTATGAGCCTATCGGAGAGAAATGATTTAATGATAGAGAAAACATTTCCAGTTATACCGTAGCTGGAAATCTTGTGAAGTAGACCCTTATGCCATACTTCATATGTCAAGAGCAATTGCCTTAGAAAGGAAGCCTTTGTCAAGAGATTCACTAATCCTGTGGGATATAACCGTCAGCACATCTGCGGTAGATCTTGCAGAGCGGAAACCATATTGTGTGTCACTAAGAAGGTTATTCCTGCTGAGGTGGTTGACTATTTCTCTATTTAATATTGATTCCAGTAACTTACTCATAACACAGAGAAGACTTATTGGTCTGTATTGAGAGGGAGATGACTTATCACCTGAATTCTTAAATACAGGGCAAACTGATGAGGTCTTCCAGGGGGTCGGAAAGCACTTCTCCTTAAGGCAACGCTTAAATAGTTTCGTAAGTATGGGAGCAAGTTCTGGTTGAAGCTTTTTTAACACTATAATTGGGATGCCATCAGGGCCAGTTGCTTTACTGGAATCTAGGTTTTTTATTAGCTTGGCGACCTCATGCACGGATATTTGTATGTTACCTAGCTTCTTCTGTGTTATAGGAGGAAATATGGGGAGTTGATGGCCTTCGTCGCATAGGGTAGAATTAGCTGCAAAGTTCTTTGCAAATAGTTTGGCCTTGTCTGACGCTGACGAGATAACCTCTGGTCCATTGATAATGGTTGGGATAGAACGCACACTTCTGTTCAGGATCCTATTTGTTATTTTCCAAAACTGGTGGGAACCAAGCCGCTGATCAGCTACCTTGGATTTAACAGACTGGGCATATAGCTCTCTTGCATTTTTTATTACTCTTTTACAGTGGTTGCTGGCAGTCCTGAAAGCAGCTTTAGTCTCAGTGCATCTATTACGTTGGTAGTGCTGCTGATAGTGTTGTTATGAGTTCGATGCTTGATTTATGCTGATGGTGGCTTAAACCTAAAAACACGTGCTCGTGGATAACATTTTACGCACGTAAAACTTTCTTTAAAAATATTTAAATCAAATATTTTACTATTTAATAAATAATAAAAATACGTCCCGTCCAAAAACGATGTAAAAAACGTAAATAAAAGGGAGGTAACTTCTCTCTCTCTCTCTCTTTCTCTCTCTCTCTCTCTCTCTCTCTCTCTCTCTCTCTCCACCGCTTGGAAAGCGAAAGCTAAAATAGAAAAATAAGCAACCAATCAAAGAAAACTGCTTATATATCGCTAAAAACTAACAGCAACACATCGTATATGCATATCGATCGTTAAATTCGTCTGATTTCTTTCATTTTTACAATTTTTAACCGATTTTCGCTTGTCAATAATATATCACCACTCTTTATCACTATAGATTTGAAAAACATTTCGTGGTTGAAGTTAATATAATAACCAAGGAATTTCTGACACGAGGAAGATTTAGCAGTAGTAATAGTAGTGACGGGAATGTGAGAAACAAATTCAAGCAAAAATGGGCCGACAAATATTCATTTGAACGCAAAAGATAACTTCTTAAGGCTGTAAAATATTTGTGATTCTTTCAAGAGGGATCATTTGACACGCGCGTCTGTACTGAAGGGGCTTTCGGTACAAACGCGAACACTCAGCATTCTTTCATAGGACCATTCATATATATTATGGTTAAAAGAAAGATTTGACGTATGGAGCGAGGAAAATAGTGATGTTGACAAAGATTTATTTCAACCAGCTGTTTCTGTCACGGTTCATTGCGATCTTATTTTAACGGAAGCCATTGAAACCTAGGATGATGGCTCAAATCGACATTTGAGAGAATATTTTACACCTTGAACAATAACTAACGGCCAAGATGGCACTAACCGCCAATAATTGCTGATTCATAAACTCGTTTTACTCGGTTTACTCGTTTTACTCGTTGAGTTAAAGACATTAATACGTTATTATCATTTTTTTTCACCCATTTCGGCATATTTATATATAAAAATGATTTAATTGCAACATTCAACTTACGAACATTATATTTTCTAGCCTCTTTGTGACTTAAGAATATTATATTTTCTACAGAATGGAACGATAAAATTGTCGCCATAAAAAAGACGACATGATTCCATTTCCATTTGATGAAAAACGTTTTTTGTTTGTTGCAGACCATCTACTAGTTGGCCAGTTGCGTATAAATCCCAAGAGCGATAGGAGCCTTTCATCATGTCTAAAAGTGACACAATGTTCAACGAATGAGATCGGAGATCGCCGTACATCTCATGCTCTCTGCCGATCCAAGTTATGACAGCAGGACCATTGTCAGCACCCTCAAAATACAAATCTGCATACTTCAACGCTTGAGAGCACACATCATGCCACCTCACATTTCGAAGTTGGCTTGAAAGTCAACAACAAAGTGTACCTTGATATGCTGAAGAGTGTGGTAATCTCCTAGTGCAATCAGGTGGCCGCTTGCAAACCCTGAGTGTGGCAGTCGGGCTCAGCGCCAGCCCTCAAGTCCAGGCTTGACTTCAGAAGAAGTGCTACGACTTTGTACCCTTCTCTCATTGCCACCGCTCCTTCCCCGACCTGAACCCGTTGCGCTACTTTGTTTGGTCATATGCCAAGAACATCACAAACATGACTTCCCACAAAACGAAAGCCAGCCTGATTACCGCCATCCGCCGAATATTCGCCGAGCTCCCGCCGAACTCATGCCGGTGCGTGTGGAAAAGGCATGCACCCAGTTCGGTACCCGTATCGAGACGGTGATTTAGAGTGAAGGCGGCGTCATTGAATAGATGTCAGCTCTTCTACATAATCAAGTTACCTGCATTGATTTCTTTTCAATAAAGTTTAAAAATAAAACTGTAGTGTTGTTTTATTTCGTTTAATTTTATCGTTCCATTCTTATGCTTATTGTTTTCGCAAATCCAATTATATTTAGCGATAATGTATGATTCTCAAATAGATTTCGGATTCATAATATGCAGGAATCGTATTCGACGGCATTTTGCCTTACATCGTTTATGTTAGCCTGAATATTAGATGTAAGGCGGATACGGACGGCGTTCCTTTTTTCTTTTGCTTGTCCATGTTTTCGTATTCTCCGTCTTCTTCGTTTTCGATTTCATCAATCAAAACTGATCATTCGTTTATTAGGTTTTAGCAAAATCTGTCTTCTACATGGGCGACTGAGGTAGGCATTTTGGTGGACAGTCTAAACCACTGCAAAAAGTGACGATTACTTTAAAGTCACGAAACAAGTAATCTCATGACGAAAATAGGTAAGAGGTGAGGGTTCATAGTATTATATATTCGCTGCGGCCTGACGTTCAGTGTGTTTTTCAGCATATAATTTCTAAAAATCAACTTTTGTCATTGTCTCGATATATACACTTTGCAGGGAAATTAAAAAAAAACACATCTAGTTATAAAATATTTTGTTTATTTAAATCAACCTTTCGATTTCAGAATGGCAGTTATGATATCAGTAAAGGCACGTGGCGGACGGTGTGTTTGTCAGTGTCGGCGTCATTTCAAAGGCACCTGCCAAATATCCAACAACAGAAAATAACACGCGCCCTCTTCTTTTCCCGGGAAGTCTTTCCTTGCTCCTTCCTCACAGACTTTCTGATCAAAAAGATAAACTACGACAAAATAAGCCCCCCCTGCTTGTTTAACGTATAACCGATAAAACGTATAATTTCCAAAAATCATAGCCCACTTGCTCGTCATATGTAATAGTACCAAACATACCTGGATGTAGAAAAGATTGTAAATTTTATTGATAATTCTTTACATTTTGTAGGGGAGAGATGGTCATATTATAATACAGAACTCAATAATATAACTTTACTACAGATTTCCTTCTGACAAAATCATCCCCACAGGAAGTGAAGGGGGATTATTTCAAGTCTCTATATTACATGTCCTGTTGAGTTTAAAGTTTGTTAGCAAATGATTTATTACAAATCTCTCCTATGATTTTATGAGCCAATCAATTGACTAATTCTTGTATGGGGCTCAAACTGACTCTAAAATCATCCGTCCATTAATCATCCTAGTTATACAGCAACCGCTGGTAAATCGTACCTTCAATTTTATTCAACTCACAGTAATTTGTTAGAGACAAATATACGCATGTACTCTATGTATATAAAATATGCAATGCACTTTTTTATACGTGTTTGTATGCACCTTTTTGCGTTTGTGTGTGTTCTGTTTGTGTGTATGTGCGCTATGTGTATGTTATGAGTGTTTTCTTTTTGTTTTTTACACAGTGATCACCACTTATCAAGGGCCGGAAGCCACTAAGGGATAAGGGTTATTGCAAGTACATTACGTTAGTGTGGAGATTTGATGAAGTGTTTACTTAAGGGGGCGGTTCATTAGGAATTTGTTAACGTTGGACTTGAAGACATCCAATTGTAGTCCGGTGGGAAGCAGGCAGACGGAACAGAGTTTGACTTGGTTTGTTTGCGTATGTGCTGCGTTTGTGTTTTCATTATGTTGTCTATTAGCTATCTGTGCGTTTGCAAGTGTTTATATGCGTTGTTCTGCGCATATTGTACGGTGTGCACGTAGTGTGACAAATACGAAGAAATCAAAACTCGGCATTTGATATTTCATCTTTTTGACTTCTGACTGACTCATCGGTTGAACTTCTTCAATTTCTCCTCTCTGTGTTCATGTTAATGAAACATAAGCATGCCTTAAACAACAAATAAATATCTGTACTGTCCAATGAGTCGTTTTTTAATATAGGATTCACCACTTATCAAGGCCAAGAGGCCACCCGAGGATAAGGGTTAAAGAGTTTCAGTAAAAATTAGACAATATAGCAATCGTTAGTAATGGAAATTCGGTAATTTTGTTAACTTACATGGAACGGCTCATCAAGAATTACGTTAGATTTGAAGATAACCATGTTGTAGTCAGCTGGAAAGCAGAAAAACGGAAGATAATTCCATAGGCGTGCAGTTCTAAGAAAGAAGCTTTGCTCATGGAATCTACGTTTATGTTCAGGCACAGATAAAGAGTGGGGGAAATTATTGATAGTGTTTTCTGCTAGACGGGTGTTTCTTGTGAAATTTTGGCGAAGGGGGACCATAGATTGGAGCTCAGCCGAGCACTTGCCATAAAAATAATGATAAAGCAGAGACAAACTCGCAACATCTCTTTTGTGAGATAGAGGTTGCAGGGAGGAGAAAAGGACATCCTCTACGAGGCTACGAAGTTTACTTTGAACTCCATCGAGGCAGGATATGTCCTATCTAGCAGCTCCTGTCCGAATGTGGCAACAGTATTCCATCCTTGGACGTACCTGTCTCTTATATAGTCATTGGTCTGAAACAGAAATTTCTATTGAATGTGGAACATTTCTTGTTTATAAATAACAAAACACGTCTTAGTTTTTCAATTGATGAAAATAGTGTTAAAATCTATTTAATCAAACTCTTTCAACCGCTATTTGGTTATTATCAAGATCAAAGCTTTAATTAAAAAAATAATTACATAAGGGGAAAAAGAAAAACTTACGTTAACAAATAATATTTATGATATGCATTTTTCGAATAGAATTTTACAGCCTATTTATGTAAGACGAACACACCAAATTGTATTATGAACACTATCTTTAAAAATGTTTCACCTTTTCGTATATAATAATTTAACCGTATTTGAAGTAGAATATTCCACTGAATTCTTTAACCACTCTTTTGTACGCGTCTGACATGATCTAGAATTCTATTGTTTAAGCGTCTGCAAAAGTTTTACTGCGTTTATATATATATATATATATATATATATATATATATATATATACATATATATATATATATACATATATAATATATATACAATACATATATATGCATATATATAATATATATATATACATATATATATAATATATATATACAATACATATATATGCATATATAATATATATATATATATACATAACAATATATATATATACATACATATATATATATATATATATATATATATATATATAACAACACTTGGTGATATAAAAAAGAAATTTACTTTTAACATACGTTGAGTGTTTTACTAAATGTCTATGGATTTATAACATAAAAGGTAATCCCATTGGAAATATGAATCTAAATCATAGAATAATACAATGGTAGACAGGCAGGAAGAAAAGTCAACATATTTAAGACAGAAATACACTTCAATGTATGTCTACAAATTCTTCTGTATGTTTAAATAAATTCATTACTGTTTTAAGTGTAGATTGTTTTTTTTTCTAAGCTTCTATTGTGTGCTTTTTATTCTTTGTTCACCCAAAACAAGGCACAGTGCTATATGAAGCATAAGGGGTTGTTGTTGCGGTTTATGTCTAACAGCTGAATGTGGGGAGTTGAGCAGCGAGATGTCTGTTCATTTTACACTTAAACTTTTGCAGTTTAGTGCAGTCAGCGAAGCAAGAAACGCGGAAGGAATTCCAAAGTCTAGCAGTCGGACGGAAGAAATTTAAAGTAGAATGCTTTCCGACATCTAAGGATCTAAACAGTGAACAGGCGAGATTTTTTTGATTGTTGGGCAAGTCGGGGATACGTTGAGCAGATATTGCGACGATAAAACAAATGTTGGAGCTTTGCCGACAGTGCCCTATTAGATTTGAGACTCTTTTTTTTTTGGGGGGGGCTGTCTAAGAGTGAGAGACTAGTGATACATATATCAGTCCAGATGTGGTAAAAATATTTCATGCACCATTTCAGCTATCAGGGAATCAAAACTCAGCTCGGCATTTGTGGATGTGTTTGAAAACGACAGGGGCTAGCTCAGCAGAGCATTTCTTTATTTGTATAAGAGGGATGAGATCAGACCCACACGCCTTAGAGGTGTCTATTTATTTTATGATATCACGGACATGAGAAGGAGTGATTTTCAGATCTATGAGTGTGACTTTCATACCTACGACTGTCCATAAAGGGAAATTTGTGAGGGAGTGGTTTGAGGAATCTAAGGTGGAGGTGGAGACGAACCTCCAGGCAAGTAGGTCAGCTTTCTCAGTCGCCGTGCAAACAACCTCATAGTTGTTGGATAGTAGAGCAATTGCTGCTTGCCTATTATTCAATACACTATTCTAAATTTTCCAGAAACAACGAGATGCTATTTAAGCAATTCAATACATTTTCTGATCACTTCGGCATTCCTCTTGGCTGTTGCTACTTTACTCTTACAATTATGTTTACCTTCTATAAACTTTTTTCTATTTGTACTATTATGTTTTTCTGTATTTTATGTTGAGATTTCTATTCTAATTTACTGTTGGGATCGTCCTAATTCTAAACCACATATGTCTACCAATTTTCGGCACAGATACACACACATGGAATGAATGCCTACAGGAGAGAATTTGAATGTCTATTAGACATTGACATCAGGTGTTTAAGGTTTCTCTGTAAAGGGATTTGGCAGGACAACCTGACAGGAGGCTACTCACCCTACATGAAAATCCTGACTAAATATTAAAAAATAAATAAATAAAAATCAAACTCCAAATACGATCCACGATATGTTTAACCTACAGTGGTTTATACAATGAATGATACTTTTTGTCCAAGCGATGTTGTATAGAATAAAAGCACTAACTCAGACTAGATGAATTCTTGACCTGTAATCCACGATGACTAAAAGACTACGAGAAAGATATACCATAACACAGTTTACTGGTGAATTATCGAGAGAAAAAATGAATTTTTCTGTTATTAACTCAACGTTTGCGAGGTAAAAGAGAATGTTAATATAATATTCAAATATCTTTACATTTTGTATAGAGATCAAATGTTAGCCCCAAGTAGGAGCTCCTTGACTTCTTTGGAACTTGGACTAAAGTAAAATGAAACAAAAACATTGATTGATTGTATATATTGATGATTAAATTTACACCAAAAATATATTTGAAAATGAAAAATTCGAAACAACTGATTCGGCTCTTTCCTTTCACAATTCGATAAAATAAACTGAATATTTAAATTGTAATCATATTCTTCTATTGTTATTTTAAAAAATATACGGTGCTAATTTTTTAAATAACTATAAATTGTAAAAACCAAGAAAATAGCTTACCATTAAAGCATTGCGACGTGTGTGCGTCATGTGGAATCAAGTTGTTGAGCGAGAGAAGAAAGAATTACACCACATTTTTTATAACTGAGCGGTCTCACAAATTGACGCCAAATCTCGCTGCTCGTGTGCAAAATCTCGCTGCTTGACTTGAGGCCACGCAGAGAACGTAGACAGACAGTATCATTGGAGACGTTGTGCGAGAATCCTTGGAGGCTATTGCGTGTTATTGAGCCACTTTACTGTCTTGCCGTTGATACTTTTTTTCTTTTTTCTGTTACAAATAATAATAATAAAATTTATTTTAAATTTTAGTTCAGTTAATTTTGTCAAATCGTCAAAGGAAATGACCGGATCAGTTGTTTCGAATTCGAACATACATATTTTTTTTATAGATTTTAATATATTGTTTCTTTTTTGTTTTTGTTTTTTAAATTTTACTATCTGACTCTATTGTAACTAGATGAATCAGAATCGCTAGAAGAAACTGAATTTAAGATAGGTTATGTTGTGATTCATTTCCTAAACTTTTTTTTATTGTTCTTGGCGTTGCGTTTTCGTTGTTGTTTTTGAAGTGGAGGTGTGTTTGTTTAGGTAGCAGATAGTCTTTTAAAAGATCAAAGCGCATCCCATCCGTCAAAACAGGTTATTATTTTTCTCCATAAATAATTAGTTTCTATAGTAAAGAATAATTATGCATTTCATCATTTGGAACGGAAATTCAAGTTTCAGCAATTTTATAAAGACATTATTTAGTTTTTCTTTGGTTGAAAACATAATACAGTAAATAGAGACACCCTATTAACGTAACATAACATTATTCTTTTTTGTAATCTTATTTTACATGAAATAAAACATATTGCCGCTGTAGCGTAAGAGACTAATTTGGTAGGCGTCAGATTCATACGGAACAACTTGAGTGGAGAATTAACCAGTAAAATTGTCACAGTAAGATTTTATTTTTACATGGAGTTCACCACTTATCAAGGCCCAATGGCCACTCAGGGATAAGGGTCATTGTGTGTACAGTAATCAAAGGGATAGTGTAGCAATAGTATTGGAGAATTGGTAAGGTGTCATTACTTAGGGGGGGCGGTTCATCAGGAATTTGTTTGTGTTTGACTTGAAGATATCCAGGTTGAAGTCGGGAGGGAAACAGGCAAGCGGAACAGAGTTCCACAGGCATGCAGTTCTAAGAAAGAAGCTTTGTTCATGGTATCTACGTTTTGATTTAGGCGCAGATAGGGAGTGGGGAAAATTATTGACGGTGGTTTCAGCTAGTCGGGTGTTTTTTGAGAAAGATTGGCGAGGGGAGACTAGAGAATGGAGCTCAGACGAGCACCTGCCATGGAAATAACGATAGAACTATGACAGGCTCGTTACGTCTCTTCTGTAGGAGAGAGGCTATAGGGTAGAGAAAAGGGCATCCCCCACCAAGCCATGGAGTCTATTTTGTACTCTGTCAAGGCAGGATAGGCTGTTTTTAGCAGCTCCCGCCCAGATATGGCAGCAGTACTCCATCTTTGGACGTACTTGGCTCCTATATAGATAGAGAATTGCATCATTAGTGAGATATCTTCTGGAGCGGTAGAAGGATCCCACCATTTTCCCAGCGACCTTGGCCACAGACTTGATGTATGTGTTCCATTTAAGATCAGGTGTAAAGGTCAAACCCAGGAGCTTATCAAAGCCTGGGGCCTCTCCCAGACGAGAGCCATCCATTTCAATTGATGCCAGATGGGGATCAGAGCATTTATGATGAGGTACTTACAAAAACCACGGCTTTACGTTTTTCGGATAGCTTTAATAAATTCTTGAACAGTATCAATAATCTCGTTTTTTTTCTGTTTTTTTTAGAAGTTTATTTCACAATGTAACAACGCATTTTGAGTCCACTGGAGAATCAAAGAGTTTATTATTAGACGGCTATTTCCACAGCAGACATCAGATGAATCAACATAAAACCAATTTGCCGATTCCTCGTTTTATAGAAAAAGTTGAAACTGAAATAGTTTCAAATCAGAAAGAGGAGAAAACACATGTGCAAACTGATAAGAAATCCATAGTTGTTTTCATTTCATTTTCATTCTTCAATTCATTTCGAGTACATGTTCGAAAGAAAACATGAAAATCATACCACCCTTCGAAAACGATGTTAAAATCAAATTTCTCATGTCTACACGACATAATCAGATATTGACGAAATATCCGTTCGCGATACGAATCATACGCCCACATATTGACGTCACTCTTTGTGGTGCCATTTACTATTGACCATAAACTTCCGTTAAAGGCCAAAGAACGTCTCTTTATCTAATTATATGTGTAGCTGCTTGGCTAACAAAGAAGGAGTTACACAATAGCCGGCAAGCACGATCGTTTGAATATACATAACTCGATTTCTGACACAGATCTTTTTCCTATCTGGTCGATCATTGCAGCCAGCGTTGCGTTTCTCGACTGATTAACTTTATCCTGCCATTTTATTTACTAGAACACTGCAGCTTCTCTTCTTGGTCATTTATCTCTGGATCGGTAGACAATATGAGTTGATTAAACATTTTTTTATAATATATATATATATATATATATATATATATATATATATATATATATATATTAAGACAAGTATTGTTGAATAGTACAAAGTGTTATTTTTCTCACAATGTTTCGACCGTCTCACGAACAATGTCGACCTTGGGAATCCCGGTAGTTTATTCGTTACTTAGTACGTAAACTACTAAGTAAAATTTAGTTCCAAGTGACAATCTCTGGAAGTTTAAGGTTCAATTCTCAGTGCTGGCGATCTCAACAATACAATTGCGAATAGCTTCTATCCGGTCATGGCTTGGGATTGGGCGAGAGTATGCTAATTTCTTGTATTAAATAAAGTTTACGTTCGAAACTCCATATAGAATTCCCAGTTCGAATAATACATCTAAAAAATGTCGGAGGTTACATCGGCCGAAACGTTGTGAGAATAACACTTAAGATAAGAACATTAGTCCAAATAATAAAAATTATCAATCGTCATCTCCAAAATTTAGACACATAATAGACTTAGACTATTGTTGTAGTGAAGGTTGTTATCAATCTATAACACTAAGTACCAAAGGACAATATGAAGATTGCTGGTGATACCTTTTTAGCGTAAAAATCTGGAATGCCTCGTTCTGAGTAGTAAATTGTAGGTGTCTTCATTCTCAAAGAGATAAACGCAACATTTTCTCACCAATCGTTTGTATTACTTAATTATTCAGGTTTTAATTTAATTCATATTCACAACTTGAAATCGTTGAAACGAAACTAATCGATAAGGAAACGACGACAACATCTCTTTTTCGAAAAATATAAGCCAAAACTAATCGATAAGAAAACAAAACACTATCTCTCTTTTCCTATCAATCAATCAATCAATCAATCAATCAATCAATCTATCTATCTATATATCTATCTATCTATCTATCTTTCTTTCTTTCTTTCTTTCCATTTGTTCGGTTTTAATAATAATCAGGTATTTTTGTTTCGATATTAAAAATGAAAGAAATCCTCTTCTTTCTTTTTCATTATTATCAGATTTTATTGGAATTAATTCTTTTTTCATTACTTGCTTATAAATTTAAATTCGCACCCATGCGTATTCTTAAATTTCTGTGTTATTAATTTTTCCATTACAGTTAAAGGTACTTGTACAGCTTAATAAATACATTAAAAAATGAAAATATCAAAAAAAGGTTATATTGCACGTATCCATTATGGAACGAAGTTCTCCGAAAAAAAAATTCACTTAATTTCATCAACTAGTTGTTTTTTTGTTTTTGTTTTTTCACAGCGAAAAAAAAATTGTTATGATCGCGAACAAAAGGTTCGATTTTTAGGAGGAAAAACTAGTATTAAAGATGGGGAGGGAGTGTCGGCGCTTTATATTGACTTATCTCCTCGTGGCGTGTTAAACAAATTCCATGATGGCTGACAACACGCTCACATAAGAACGTGTTTTTCCGCTGTATAAAAAAAAACTACTCAATCAAATTAAATTAAAATTTTTTCTGAGACCTTCAGTCCAAAACGGATACGTACAATATAACCTTTTTTTTTTCGATTTTTGTCATTTTTGAATGTCTTGATTAAACTATACAAGTACCCAGTTAAAATACGTGATTATTTTTCCTTTCGTTTTATTTTTATTAGTTATTATTTAGATTAAACATACCTCTTTTGCTCATGAAATTTTAATTTGCATACAATGATAAAAATTATTTATATGTAAAATTAAATTATTGATGTAATTCTATGATTTTATATGAAACATTAGGAGGGTATATATTTTTGTCATCTTTTTTGACAAAAGGTGTGAAATAGTTAATAACTGAAACGCAAATAAATTTGGGCGTAGTCATCCATATTTGATTTGAATCATGGTTTGTTTTCTTAGGGGAGTCTATTTCTTCAAGAGAGTTTCAAGATTAAGCACCTGAAAAGAATTATTATACCCTTCCATTGTAGAAAATCTTTCGTAAATAAGTTATTAAATTAATTAATGTTGCGTGTTGTTATCTTTCCTCTCTCTCTCACGGGGATAAAGATCGCAGAAATATCTTTATCTTTTTAATAGACACGTTTAACTGGTATATCTTCTTGAAGAAGAACGACCTAGATGATTCAAACTTTAGTTATATTTTATTTATCAAAACTATATAGATATCCATATTTCCGTAACTAAAAAACTGCTTCTCTCATCACATGGGTATCACAAGAGTATACATTTCTTATCAAACAAAATCTAACCTTACACGTTGCTTCACTAAAGTTTACGCAACAACTGATTATTAAACTTCAAGTCCTTTCTATATCATCTAATCAAAATAACCAATAGATTCCATTTTCAGTATATGTTGCGAAAGACGTATCTACGGTCAAACCTTGTGGATTATATCTAATAACTTTATGTATTTGACAAATATTATGTAGGATGATCACACAAAAATCCCGCCCTAAGAATCATCAATAAAATTTACAATTCTTTCTACAATCCAACCATTTTCGTACAACTCAAATCTGTGCTTAATTTGTTCTCCCAATGTTCAGTTACAAATGTCCAGTAGTTTGTACTTTGTCGCCATATAATGATATACGGGGACATTTTGGTGATCGTCTCATCAATAGGTGTGATCCTGGATGGAGTTCACACTATTTGGACTTTAAACCAGCAGATTATCTTTCGGGTTTTCTCAAAGGTCTATGAAAACAATCTTGAGATTATTTGTATTAAACGTTTTGACCGGATTATTGTTATCATCTTGAGTGTTATTTGTGCAATGTTTCGGTCGGTGTAGCCTCCGACCTTCGTCAAGCATGCTGGTCACTATCTTGGAAAAGAAAGGAGGAACATTTCTGGATAGGTGAATGGTTTCGTATTCTTCAGTTGTTTTTTAACAGAAAAGTGTTTTTTCCTTGTTTTTTCCTAGATGGCGATCAGCATGCCTGGCGAAGATCAGAGGTTACACCGACCGAAACATTGCATAAATAAGATAAGACCAAAAGAATCAATAGAAACAATCAACCTTGATCTAAAAAATTCAAAACTGTAATCTTGAGATTATTCCGGAACTAAAGCGGTTTCATTGATTTGTTTTACGGCTTATCAATCTTTTCTTCGGAACATTTAATGCCGAATCCAGTAATTGAAGAAAATAATAGTGTTTACGGTTTAAGTTCTTTATATTTCAAATCGCTATTCATGGTGATTGATTTAGTTGTTTTTATAGATAGAAAATGTTATTTCTATTCTTGGTTTTGTAGTACATGATAGACTTTTGCGAGGGGAAAGGGAAAATCATTTTGATGCACTTTAGAATAGGAAGCCAGCATCTTTGGAGAGCATGATGTGGCAGCATTAAAACACGAGCTACGGAGGACCATCATAATACAAATCAGAACTGCGTGAAAGTTATTGACAAACTAGCGTGTTTTGTGGATGCTTACTTGCAATGTAGACTAATATTTTTAGCATATCGTTGAATGACGATAAAACAAAGACTGTTGGATATTCATGGCTAAAACTTGGTGAACAAGTCAATGATAAACTGAAGTGTACACGAGCGAAACATGGTTTTATTACAGAAGAGCTTTTTACATTTTATTAACGACATGAGCGGCATTTTGTGATTTACTCTTTATAGACTTGATTCTAAAAACTTAACACTACTAAACAATATATACGAAAATAGATGTTGACATGTTTCCTATCTTATTTTTATATACGAGAGGCGATCTAAAAGTAATGTTTCCAATTTTATAATTCCGCCCATGTAGATCATGGGGGGCTGCTTATTCTACTGTTATGATGACTGAACTTATGCATTAATGACCTGAAAATTTCATATCTTTGTTGCAGATGTTAACGATGTGAGACTAAGAAAACAACCCCTGTCATGGATCTGCGTCTGGAACAAAGAAGCGTCATTGAATTCCTAACAGAAGTGCATTGAGAATAATGATGATTATGCAAAAAAATAAATTCTGGGGTACAAAACGTCGCTCGTTTTAATCGTACCACTCCTGTCTTCGCAGCTCTTCATTTTTTTAGTTAAAAAGCTAGGAGACTTTATTTTAGTATGGTTCTCATACTGTTCAATATAAATCTCAATAAAAACCTCTTCTGATTCATTTCCGTTTCCGTTTCGGGCGTAAGATGACTGGATCTCTGAATCATTCAACCGATACATACTGAGAAAAGGAGTGCAAAGCAATTTTATGGTCTATCGACGGGCAAGGCAAAGTGGTAAACCTGAATTTTTGCCTGATCTCATGTAGATTGTTTTCTCTGGAAGATTGTCAATTCTGAAGAATCGACTCTTGTATCCAAACCAGTTTTTTCTATTTTTCTTTAATGCAAACTAGCTGTGATTGGTCAAGATCTATCACGCATGGTTTCCTCTACAACACTCTTACGTGGTTTGTCCTGTTCTTTCAGTCCACTTATGTCAGCTTATTAGGATTGTTGTGTCAAAATGAAACTGAACAAAAGAACAAAGATAGAGAAAGAGAGAGAGAGAGAGAGAGTGAGAGAGAGAAAGAGAAAGAGAGAGACAGAGGCGCAGAGAGAGGGAGAGAGAGAGACAGAGACAGAGACAGAGAGAGATCGCGCAGAGAAACCAATTCGTAAATAAGAGAAAGTTGGTGTACCACCACCGTGCAGGTTCAAGACTAGTTTGTCCATTTGTAAATGAATTTTACTAAGAAATACAAAGCACTGTTTTTGTCTGGAAACAACGAGGAAAACGTATGTTTATATCAAGGGAAGTAACTTTGTTCCGATGAGAAACAAAATAGTTAATTGAATTATTTCCCTTGCATCAGACACTTAAGTTTAACTAAGCAAACAATAAAGCATAGGCTGAAGGTATTACATAATTCAAAAATATTCTTTTGCTTTAACGCAGGCGTTGTTGTGGTACTGTAGACTGTTCTTGCTTTTACAATCGAGACCACTAGAAAATATTAAGGAAGTAAATGACAATACGTAAATGAATGACAACAAAAAGTAGACGTCAATACGACAATAATGCGGAAGTAGATATCAATGCGAAAGTATGTGAAATATTCGAGTGGCAGATCAATTGTGTTGTATAGACGAATTGATGCCATGAAAAATTAGTTGAGGGTAGAGGGGTAAGATTTAGTAGGAAGTCTTAATTTTTGGTCTATGTAAGCTGACAGTAACCGGCGGGATTGGATGTATCGGACTTTCTGATATAATGTAAATATATTTTGGGGGCACTGATTGCTGTTGGCAAATGACCAGACCAATTCGATGAAATCAACAAGCAGGTCGGTGGTGAAACGTCTCGAGAAGTAGATGGGTTTGTGTGATCTCAGTTAAGTCTAAACTGATGTTCTAGATATGCGAATGGAAGATTTAATTCTTAGAGGAGTAACATTAACAACGGGGCCCAAACGACACACATACGTGTTCAAATAGACGATACACAATGTATATATCCGTGTTTGTGTTGTTACCTACTTTCAATGCAAATTGTAGATTGTGCTTCGGGCTCGCTCAATGATCGCTAAAGTAGAATTGATACATTCAAAATAAAAAGATAACGAAGAGAAAACATTGAACGTGTGCGTTTTAAAGGTCAGTAGACTTGGGCATATTTGTACATCTTTCGAAATGCTCATATTTTTTTTCATTCGTTTCGATACAAACTTTAATCAATAGCAGCAAATATTGAGTACACACTGAATATAACCGCAGTTTAGACGATAATCAATTAAACGGATTGAAAAATATTATTTGGATTTTTTAGACAACTGTTCTCATGTTGATTGTTATTCATAAACCGTGTCAGTCGATGCAACTTCCGACTTCGTTACGGATCGTGGCGTAACGGGTAAAGTACTTGTTAAATTCAGTTGCAAGCGACATTCTTCTGGAGGTTGAAGGTTTAATCTAGAGCGCGCAAGATATTCAGAATGCAATTGCGAATTACTTAGGACTTCTACCCTATCATAGCTAACGGAACAAGCGCACTATAGGCCTGTAAATAAAATGAAGGATTCTGTTTGAAAATCTGTGAATTTTCGAGATCGGCAAAAAGATTCCCGAGTTCGACAAGATACACATGAGAAATGTCGGAGGTTACATCGGCTGAAACATGAAAATAAGACTCAAGACGGGCATAGTAATAAGGATAATCTAACTAATGCGAATTACGAATCCTTACCTAAAAAAACTTTTTAAAAAATTACATAAAAAAAACACCTGGAAATCTCGCTGTTACTTTCTTCAATCAAATTATTTTTGTCCAAATGTTTAAATATTTCTAAACGTGAAAATTTTTATTGATTTTATAGTAAAAAACTACAACGTTCTTTCCTATTATTAATAAAATTGCTAAAGTTTTTCCTATTACTTATAATAGTTTCTAACGTTCTTTCCTATTACTAACGTAGTTGCTAATTTTCTTTCCTATTACTAATGGAGTTGTTAACGTTTTTTCCTATTACTAATACAATTACTAACGTTTTTTCCTATTACTTATATAGTTGCTAATGTTCTTTTCTATTTCTAATATAGTTCCTAAATATTTTCCTATTACTTATATAGTTGCTAACGTTCTTGTCTATTATCAATATAGTTGCTAACGTTCCTTCTTATTACTAATATAGTTTCTAATGTTCTTTCTCATTACTAATATACTCACTAACATAGTTACACGCTATTCTTAGTTGCCATCTGCTTCTTGATTACATAGACAAGGCAATCTATATTAATACCATTACTGTGATGACTTGGATAGGTTCCATAACTTCTATTTAGTGGAAGCGTATCGACAGCATTGCAGTCTCGCTAATTAACTAAGAGGGTGACAATCAGAATAATGATAGAGATCCTATATAAGGGAACGAATAGTACCGAGACTTCAAATTTCTCGCAGGTTGATCTTATGGAAAGAAATTATGTTCTCAGCGCGTTTTGTAATTATTGCCTAAAGAGTGTGTGCGGAGGTGTGTCGTAAAAAAACTTCCCGAGCGAAATGTCCATGTTTCATCCTAGGTAATTACAAGACTGAAATAAAAAATACCAATTAATAATTAATTAAACGACGTCTTTCTCGATACGTGCTTTATTCAAACATAAACATTATAATATATAATATATATATATATATATATATGTGTGTGTGTGTGTTATGCTTGTATTCGAAAAGTGACATGAAAGAAAAAAATTATCTACTTAGGTATTGCGCATCGTCCATTACAAAATTATGTAGTGAATGCTATAGGAGAATCGTCATATACTGATTAGATCACTCTGACTGACATTAAAAAAGCATTTAAAAATAAATGTTTAAATTTTAACAATATTTCTCCCGGTTAACGGTAGCCGAATGGACTAGGTTTTTGCTAATGAAGTCAGATATGTCTTCTGTTACTGGGTTCGAATCTATCGACTCGTGTTAATCGTGACACCCTGCACTGATGATTCCCGAAAGTATGAAACACAAGCTAATAATCATTATAGTAAATAATAATGTCAGTGCTTTTAAGAAACTCGTTGCTTTTCGTTGAGTACTTTTAGTTGAATTAAGTCGGCCAATTTAGCTCTTATGCATAGATCATCATATAATGATTAGATCACTTGGACAGATGTTAAGAAGCATTTAAAAATAAATGTTTAAATTTCAACAATATTTCTCGCATTTAACGAATAAATTAGGTCCTTGCTAATGAAGCCGGGTTCGAATTAATGACTGCACTGCACTGTACTGATGATTCCCGAAAGGATGAAACGCTAGTGTCTGTAGGTATTTAATAATTATATATATATATATATATATATATATATATATATATATATATATATAACTGTAGTAACAATTATATATATATATTTATATATATATATATATATATAATTGTTACTACAGTTTAGTATTGTGCGTTAGTGTGCGCGTAGGTGACTTTTTAATCCAGCTTTAGTACTATATAAAAATACACATAGGTCTATCTGTCTTTCTTGTAAAGGTGATCACATGATAATATTGTGAATTCTTGAATGTCATGTTATACCACTTTTAGATTTGCAGATTAGACCACAAATATGACAACTTAGCGTTGCTGGATGTGCTATAAAAGCCTCCTCATAAGATTGTCGTTTCTGTCTTTGATTGTGTGATTTCAGATGATTTACAAAACTAGCTTTTGACAAAAGGTATCTGCCACTTAGAGTGCACTTCAGTCCCTGTTATAATTTCTATTATATATTTTCGTCCTGCTTTCTTAAAACACGTTTTAAGACAGCAAAATCTACACGTTGCTCTTCAAAAATCTTACAACTTTCCCTGATGGGGTTTCTCCACAGTGATCGATTTTTCGGTTGGCTTATCCAGTTATGTGCATCCGTCTTTACCAAGTGTCCAGTCCAGCGCATATGATTTTGAATGATTTTCATTTCAATACTAGTACTGTTTGTTCATTCAAGAACTACAGTATCATACGTTAGAGTCCTTCAGTTAATATTAAGTATTCTCCGAATACAATTTTGGTGAAATCTTTCCAATGACTTGAGATGTTTTCTACATATGCTGTCCAAGTCGTAGTGAAAACGCATGCTTCGTAAACACTGTGCTTTGTTTTTGATGTGATTCCCCGATCTGACCACACACGTTTCTCCAGTTTGCCAAAAGCAGAACTGTCTTTGGTTATTCTGTGATTTATCTCACCATCAAGCGTACAGTCTTACTCAACGTACTACCCAGATATATAAAATTGTCCGTGACATTTACTTTCTTCCTAACAACCAAGATGTTTGGTTCAACATATGGAATATTTATAGGAAGAGAAGTAAAAACATGCGTTCTTGAGGGTAATGGTAAGTCCAAAAGTTTTACAAGCCTCTGACAACTTGTCCATAATTATCCGTGTGTCTTTTACTGAATGTGAAACAAGGTCTGCATCATCTGCATATAAAAGTTCAAGAACAAGGTTTTGAAAAGTTTTTGACTTTGTGTTGAGATGTCTAAGATTAAAAAGTTTACCTGATGTACGAAACCGAAACTTCACACCAATATCACAATTGTTAAAAGCATGCGCTAGGATCACAGCTAAATATATGGAAAATAATGTAGAAGCAAGTATATTACCTTGTTTCACGTTTCAATAGAAATTGGATCAGACAGAGATCCATTAAAGTTCACTGGAGCTTTCATATTATGGTATAACTGATGAAGCAACTCCGCAAAACTAGTAGGACAGTCTAGTTTCCCAAGAATCTTCCAGAGTGCATTGCTATTGATAGTATTAAAAGCCTTTGCCAGATCCACAAAAACTTGATACGAAGGCACTCGCTGATCCATACGTTTTTCCACTAGCTGCCACGCAGAGAATATGTCCATTGTGCCGCGGCCAGATCTAAAACCGCATTGGTTTTCTGGGATGATAGAGGGGCGAATCCATTTAAACAATCGATTTAACAACATTTTTTTGCTAAAACCTTTCCCACTCTTTCAAGCAAGCTAATGCTTCTATAATCATCGCACTTAAATTTTGATCCGTTTATAAATTGGGATCAATATTGCATTAATCCAATCTTGAGGGATAGCATTTCCATGCCAAACAGCAAGGATAAGTGTATGGACTGCGTTGATAACGCTATCACCTCCAAATAGCAATAATTCAACAGATGTCCCATCAAGTCCGGGTGTTTTCCCCTTATTAATCTAATCTTTTGATCTCATCAATACTAAGACCAGTCATCATCTCATTAACGATCTCCTTTTGAGAGAGAATATCAATAACTATATAACAATAACTTCAGACGGATTATTAAAAAGGTCTCGAAAAATTTTTGTCCCGCGTTCCCTGATCCCCTCAACATTGTTGAAAAGGGCAGAACCATCTTCGTATTTGACAGATACCAATGTTGGAGGCTGCGCTCCAAAAGCTTGTCTGGGGTTTTGTAATACATACCTTTTCAATTTTTGCGGTCATAATCTGTTTGGATGTCTGATGACAATTTGACCCACTACCTGGCCTTTATTCGGCGTATTTCACGCCATGTTTTTAATTTTGCTTTTTTTATACACTTTTTCTGTAGTTATTTTAGCTGATCAACTCGAACACAAACATATCTCGTGAGCCTTTTTCTTCTCTTCCAAAAGATTGGTGAGTGTAGAATTATTTCCAGGTTGGTATCTGAAGGTGCGTTTATTCACTGGGAGAGGAGCATTTCCAGTTTCGTTAAGATGTGCATCTAGGAGAAGTAAAAAATCTGACGTAAAACCTGAAGTATACTGTCTGCTCTGTCTTGTGGCAGCCATTGCACTGACAGAGATTACTAGTTACATTAAAAAGTGTGATTGGTTCTGCACAAAACCTTTTCCATTACAAACGAATCATCTGTGTGGCTTTCCGAGAAACTTAAGTTGATGTGAGCTCAGACGCCGAAATCGTTGGAAGGATAAAGCATATAAAATATAAAAATCGGTGAAGTTTAATAGTTTACTATAATATAATAAACTATTAAACTTCACCGAATTTTCTGCATTTCATTCTCGTGGGTGCTTGTCAGGCTAATGGATGGAAATAATATTACCACGTGTTTTTAATACATGTGGGATTAAGTTTCCCCGCTAACCAATCAGATTCTTTGTTATTTTCACTCCTGTTGTCATCAGCCAATAGCTGGATTCTTATCAGACAAAAATCGGCCGATTTCTATTAAAAGTTTTAATGTTTGAAGAAGATGGGTCATTCTTCTGTGTTTATTAAAAATTGATCTTGTTTTCGTTTGGGTGTGCTTAGATGCGTTTTCTCACGATATTAGTTTAGTTTTTGTGTATATATATATATATATATATATATATATATATATATATATATATATATATATATATATATATATATGTTACATTATCCAGATCCCCGGGGAGTGACGTAAAACAAAAACGTTGGGCACAAGTTTGAATGCAAGGCCCCGGAGATTACGTCAAAGCGAAGACAAATTCTAGGACGAAAAATCCCACATTTTTGGAAACAATACTAATTGGAATGTGGCCTCATCTGGCCCAATTGATCAGAGACAGAGATATGGAGAGACAGAGTCGAGACAGCGAAATGAGAGGGTGCTAGCAATAATTCTTCTCTACCACAACAACCATCAACCAACAACCAACCTCGTCTCGCGCACAATTAGATTTGTCAATCTGTCTTTAAAAACGAAATATTTTCATAAGTGCGTGTGTTTTCTTTATTATCGGCAACGAGTGTATAAGTCAAAAAATGACAAAGATTGAGATTGTTTTTGTTTCTTAAATTAGACTTAAACATATTTGACAATTCGGCCATCGGAGAGAAATATAACACACACAGTTTTTGGCGCTGTGCTTATTTTAGGAATGTTTGAATAAAGAAAGAACCAATTCGTCAAAGACAACCAAGAAAACGGGTCGTTGAAAGAACAAAGAAAAAAAGTAAGAAAAAAAGAAAGTCCCGTTCGATATTTTTCCTTGTGTGTTTCTGCTCTTGAGAAGCATAGTTATATATATATATATATATATATATATATATATATATATATATATATATATATATATATATATATGTATATATATATATATATACATATATATATATATATATATATATATATATATTTCCTCGAGAAATATCGAGAGCTTGAATTTATGTATGCTGTTAAATACAACACGTATTTGTGTATGCAGTAAGTAACATGAAAAATCGAAAAACTAAAATTTTGTTAAAAATTAATGATTTTTTTTGTTTCGTTATAAATTTAAATGTGATTTTTTATTGTTTCGTTATAAATTTAAATGTGATTTTTTTGTTTCGTTATCAATTTAAATGTGATTTTTTTTATTGTTTCGTTATAAATTTAAATGTGATTTTTTTTGTTTCGTTATCAATTTAAATGTGATTTTTTATTGTTTCACTGTTGATTACTTTCATCTATTTGCATAGTGCTGAATACGGTGATAAAGGCAAAAAAATAAAATAGAGCAACAATTCTTTTCAAGTTTAGCCCAGGGACTAGCAGCAGAGTTAAGAAATGCGGTACAAGAAGTTTCGAAGGTTATACCGGGAGAATCACTTCTAAAGAATATAAAACCGTTAGAACATAGAAAGGGCGGTGGATATAAGGTGTGCCTAGAAGATATACAAAAGTATTTTATAATAGTCGAAACTGCGGATGAAGGAAAATGCCAGACAGCACTTTTGACTACTAGGGGCCTGGTCGAGCTATCCTTAAATGGATTATTGTTAAAAAATGAAAGTTTAACATGGTAAGAATTACATCGGCACTTAAAAGAGTATTACAGGATAGTCACAAATCCCAACATGTATATAGTAGAATTAGCGAATGTAAGGCAGAGTAGAACAGAAGGAACTCAAGATTATATGCAGAGAATAGTGCAACTAGCAGATAGAGCATATGGTGCGATAGAAGTGGGTTATGCATAAATTAAAAAAAGAAAACAAATTCTAGGATTTTTTTATACAAGGTCTCAGAAGTAAAGAGGTAAAATTGCTGTGGTGGGGGATGAACCCCCGGATCTTCTAGCAGCTTATCAGAAAGCTTTAGGAGAAGTAAGATGGAAGATCTCGCTTGACACAAGCCATGAATACGAAGATGAACCCATCAAGGTTTGTCACACTAGGCGACGAATTCAAGTTGAAGCTATGGGTCCAGCTAGTCCCCTAAAATAATATGGTAGACGGAAAAGAGGGAAATGAGTAGATAATAGGAACCCAGTATATAACACTAGGGGGAAGGAAAGAGGTAAGTAGGTCATAAGGTGTTTCTATTGTGGTAAAGAAGCCCACATATGGAGAAACTGTAAGCGACGTATCCCGATAAA
Source organism: Euprymna scolopes (assembly GCF_053919585.1). Lineage (NCBI taxonomy): Eukaryota > Metazoa > Mollusca > Cephalopoda > Sepiida > Sepiolidae > Euprymna > Euprymna scolopes. The sequence goes on from NC_136488.1 coordinate 51,882,042, forward strand.
CGGAGGTGCCCCGTTTGTACGATGCTCGACGAACGGAAGAAGAAGTTACCGACGCACGTAACCGGTAACATGGGCACAACAAATTTCATTACGATTAAATTTGAAGGAAAAAAATAATCGAGTTTTCGGTTATAAATAGTAGCGTTTTCAATATACTGAGACAGAGGCATGAACTAAGAAAAAAGTAGTAAATTTAAGGACAGCAAATGGGTCTCCATTAAATGTGGAAGGTCTCGCCGGATTAAGGATGAGAATAGGAAGCCAGTCCACACATCGTGAATTCTTTGTTTTGAAGAATCCTACCAGAAGTGTAATACTAGACCGTGATTGGTTAAAGCAAAATGGGATAATAATGTACTTTGATTTAGGAGCAATAAGATTAAGGAATGACTATATAGCGTTACAGGAAGATGCTCATATTTCAGCAATAGTTAGACTGGTCGAGAAAATAACATAAAAACTCCAGCATCTACATACATGCATTGTTCGCGCGGGTTTTAGTAACGATCAGGGATTGGAATATGAGACAGAGCAAATAATAATCGAATTTGTTAATAATCTTAGTGGTATTTCACTGACTAATGTGATGATTAAAATTAACAAGACTAGTAAGTTTCCCCTGCTCATAATGAACAACACCAATCAAACGGTTACTTTAAAAGGGGGTTGTCAGATGGCCAAATGTAGTGCGGCTTGTAGCATTAGTGAGATTACCATGCAAGACAAACAAAATAATAAGATCTCTGATGAAAATATGAAAGAAATAAAGGTATCTGAAGAATTCAAGTTAGAAATCGATAGGCTGCTAAACCGCAATAGGGATACAGTAGAGATGCGTTTTTTTTGTTTTGTTTTTACATGGAAGTCACCACTTATCAAGGCTCGGAGGCCACTCGGGGATAAGGGTTATTGCGTGTACAGTAATCAATGGGACAATATCGTAGTAATCGCTAGTAATGGAGATCCGATAAAGTGTCTTACTTAAGGGGGCGGTTTATCCGGAACTTGTTTATGTTGGACTTGAAGACATCCAAGTTGTAGTCAGGCGGGAAACAGGCAAAGGGAAGATAGTTCCACAGGACTGCACTTCTAAGAAAGAAGATTTGTTCATGGAATCTACGTTTTGATTTAGGCACAGATAAAGAGTGAGAAAAATTACTGACAATGGTTTCAGATAGACGGGTGTTTTTCGTGAAAGATTGGTGACCAGATATTGGAGCTCAGACGAGCACTTCCTTGATACAGGAACGGATAAGCATATACGTAAATGCCCGTATCGAACACTGCTAAAGCCAAGGGGAATGGTAGATTCAGCAGTAGATGAAAAGATACGGGTAGGAGTAATTGAAAGGTCGAATCGCCCGTGCAGTTGCCCTATAGTTTTAGTAGAAAAAAAGATGGTAGTAAGAGATTTTGTGTAGACTTTTAATGTCGCAAAGAAATATGCCGAGCATTACCAATTATTGACGACATATTAACCTCACTTGGATCAGCAGAATTAAATTTAAAGTCATGTTACTGGCAGGTTAAACTGAATAAGAACGATAAAGAGAAAACAGCGTTCACCTGTTACTGGGATTTATTTCACTTTTACGTGATGCCGTTCAGATTCGTGAACACCCTCGGGGTCCTTCAGGAATTAATGTCCATAGTTTTACAGGGACAAGAATAGTTTGCGTTATCGTATTTGGATGACATACTAATATTCTTCAACACAAAGGAAGACCATTTAAAGCAGATAGTTAAACCTGACAAGCCGGCCTACGGACAGACGGAGCTTGTTACGAGGATAGGTGGTCGCATCTAGAAACTATAAATATAATGTTTTGGTCGTAACTATAAACATCCTTCCTCTTTCCAGGAGCGGAAGAATTCTTCAGCAAATTGTTCTGTTGCTTTTTGCAAAAACGGAAGTTTCTTTTTACAGATCAGCTCGGAAATATTTACAAATAAAGTGTTCTGAAGTCGGTATAGAATTACTCAACATCACAGCTGGAAAACGAACACAAAAACCATCGTGACAATTTTGGAATGTTGTATATTGGTTTGAAAAAAAAAAACTTTTCAACATAAATATTAAATTTAAATTAAATTAAAGACTTTTAATAGATTTCAACAATATATATATATATATATATATATATATATATATATATATATATATATATATATATATATATATATATATATGAGCAAACAGTTAATGAAATATGTTAAAAAACACTTTGAAATGAGTTAAAAACATATTTAATCTGAAAAGGAAACACTAGATAAATGGATAGTCTTAATCCGCGGAGTTTCGAAGAAATACTCTCCTTCTCATCAGAGGGTAGGAATTAGCAAAATGCGCGATCGGATTTTGCGTGCAGAAGTATTTGATGAAACAACAAATAAGTCAAAGATCTTACTAAAAAACAAAATATGTTAAGCAGAGGGAATATGGTAAAGAAAAAGGTGATTACACATTAATGGATAGTCTGGTGGAAGATAAAAAATCCAGTGTCAGAGTTGAAAGAGTTTACCTTTGCAGATTCTACCAAACTCCTTCGCCAATTTTGGGTCAAAAGACTTGAAATTTTAGATGTAGGTAAATTGGACATGGGTAAAACTTGTATTTTGATTTGAGACCAAAATAATAAAAATTAAGGGGTCAAAATTGGGGTCAAAGTTTAAAAAAATTGACCTCTGCGGTCTCTACGAAAATACTCGGATAAATTTTGATCTAAATATTTGAAATCTTACATAAAGTGTATTCACATATAGCACAAGTTATGAACAGTACATACGACCCGAGCAAAGCCGGGCTGGACTGCTAGTAAATTATTAAAGTATGTATGGCCATTAAGCTACATAGATGTGTCCGTGTTTCGTTTCTGCAGATAATTGTCATCCTTAATACAGATACCGTTTTTGCCGTATTTTTAATTATATAGGCACGTGATGTTTAGTTTAACTAACTAATTAGATTTATTGCTGTTTCTCTAAGACGGGTTATTGTTTTCATTAGCCTGTGCTCATTACTCTTCTTGATGACGTCGCTAACTTTGCCATTCCCGGTTCCGGGCGGTAACTTAATACCTGCTCAAAAAAAGGTCGCAGCTCTGAGGAAGACCATAGATGTTGAAAGATCCTGTTTCGTTAGATTACCACTCACAACACGTTGTTAAGATCATGAGATCAATAGCCCGTCTTTGGTCATCAGAGTAGTAGCACTGAAGGGCAGAAGTCAGTTTTTATTATGAAAAAAGAAATAACAATTCGACGGTTGTTCTCTTTTGTATAAAAGGTAATTATTCTTAATAAAAATTACAATGTTGCGTTTAAAGAGAAAGCCTCTAAATTTACTTTCTGCTAAAAGTGGTTTGGGATTGGTCCGGTTCTTAAATTCTGGGCGATTTTATTTTCCTGGTTCCAGCTTTTAAGTTCGGTATCTGTTTTAAAACGACGTGGATATCGGCGACAAGAAAAAAAATGCAGATAATTATATTGTGACGAGAATTTAGCAAGGCAACCTGGCACTGTCTCGTCCTTCTCAAAATCAATATCTTTGTTAAATCGGGAGACGATTCTTCTCTCTCACCGTATCAAATTATTTCTCTCCCGCTCTTCCCCCCACCCCAAAGGGAAAGGTCCCCTCCCCTCTCGCTGTACAAATTGTTGCATCATCGGTCTCTTTTTCTCACTGAAAGAGTATTTATTTGTTCTTTTTTCTAAATTCTGGAAAAAATGTAAATCATCGGTGTCTACTTACACTAGGTAATCTGAGTCACAAAGCTAACGTATGATGAGAAAAACATATTTATCTTCTCTCTTGTTTCTGCGTTTCATTAATTAAATTGCGAGTTTCACATTGGTTCCTTTTCCGATCCAATAATATTGTCACAATGGGTGAGCTTTTCTCAAACAAAAACTTGACTGAACTTTATTTTACACCTTTTTGTTTGTTTTGGTAATGTGCGAGCTAACAGCTAGTCTTATGTTAGCACGTGTGTGACTGAAATAGCTTTTTTGCTTCTATTTATGCTGTTCTTCTTTTTTTTTTAATTTTTTATACTGGTTTAGTTTCATCGTCATTCATTTTATTTTATTTATTTATTTGTGTATTTATTTATTTATTTGTTATGTATGTGGTTATCTTAAAGTAAAATTCATTCTACGCTTACATTTGATTACTATTTCGCTTCTACTCTTTAGTAAGTTTTAGGAATCTTTAAAATGTGTAATTTCAAGCTTCTTGTTCAAACAATTTATACAAGTCATTTAATTATTTATTTAATTGTCTCGGACAGCTATACAAAATAAGATGCGTCTAATCATTTTCATAAAAGGTTTTGTCCGTCAGCACCTGTGTCACAATTAAGGCTAAAATATCATTATCACCCTTGAACGAGCAAATTCACGCTTTTTTTTTATTCGCATTTGACTTCATTGCACTTTTGACTGCATCATGTTTAATTATTATTATAAATATTTTAATGTACTGGCTTATCATACTATTTCCACTTGAATATCCGCTGTTTTTGAGTCTTCAATAATGGTTTGCTAATAATGTTTTGAATCAGTACAAACAAGCACTAGATTAATGTCCGTTGTATATGTTGGCATGTATTTGATAGCCTTAAAATTTGACTTCCAAAGTAACATATCTATCGTATTGATTTTATTTATTCGTCTTCTCCCGAAGTTCATTTTTATCACCTCATCCTGTTTTCCTTGGAATTTCTTTATGAACCGGACAAGTTAACTCATTGTTCTACTACTGACCCAAGGACTCTCATCTATTCTTTTAATTTGGTCATAACATCGAAGTCTGTTGTTTTGCACACATCTCCCTATCTATCCAGGTTTAATCTTTCTCTAAGATCATCAGAACTCAGTCAGTCTTTCAGACTCATATTACACATCTGTCTAAATATAAAACATTATTTAGTCATGATTAACATCTAAAGCGGCGGTTAGAGACAGACATACATTCTGCGTATCAGACCAATCTCCTTCCCTCCCATGGACACATATACGCACTCGTTCTGCATAGCAGAAAGCGATATTTCTGCAGATCTTAAATACGCTGCCGATTTCAAAGTGCATCTAAAAATCCGTAAATCTTGAAGAATTTACATGATAAAAACAAAAAATATCAATTTCTTAGAGCAATAATTCATGGAAGTTTATCTTTGCAAATGCATCTTGCATGTCTTCTAAACTCAGTAAATTGTTACAAACCGACATTTTTTTTTTTTTTACAGAAATCCAGTTTAAGTGGTGCTTAAAAACGATCAATTTCATCCGATAGACAATCGTGGGCGCAAAGATAGACAACACGAGGGTGTTTTCCTTAGATGCATCCATTAATCTACGCGTTTAAAGATGATGATATTTAACATTGATCGTGACAGATGGACCAATGGACAGAGCCTTTTTCATAGAAATGATTAGATACATCTTATTTTTTCACTCAGTTTATTTCTCGTTTCAAACGTCATTTTATCACAGCTTTTCTTTTATATTTAGTTTTATCGAATATCGAAATATTTAGTATTTAAATATAATGGCATATTAAAAATTGGTACTTGTGCATTTTTATGTCTAGGAACCGAAAGCTATTAAATATGTGTTACTGTGGAGTGATTTATTGGCCTCGCACCTGTTTCGTTTTAACATGACTTCTCAGCTATGTACCAGGAAAGTGTAGCTGTTAAACCTAACATTGTAATATGAAACAAAAAGGAGAAAGAAGTTAGTGTTCCCAATGATGCTGGGTTGAGAGGAAAACGATAATAAAATTCTAAGGTCTTATGTACGGCATTAAAAGAAAGTGGAATCTTAGGAAGATTTTCATCATTTCAGTAATTATAGGAGCAACCGGACCCATAGAAAGGGAGTTCAAAATATACTTGATAAACGAAGTGCAAGAGAGATACAAACAATTGTACTTATAAAGACCGTTAGCATCTTTAAAGGATCTATCGATTGGAATGTTAGCTAGCGGGTAAATTTTTGACATCCTGCAGAATTGTGGCACAATGACGTAGCCCCTTTTGTGGGAGCTAACGGCTTCTACATTAATAACCCCTATATCTAGCTTCTAACCTTGTGCCTGACTTTGTGATGAAGTTAAAAACGTTTCATTCAGTTGTTTTGTGGGCTTGGAAACGTTAGAGCATGTCGGTTGGGTTTGAATGACATGACATGTTATGAAACTTCAGCGGTGTCAAGAAAGGTCAAAATTACACGCGGATATCTGAAGTTGAAAAATAAAACATTGCGTGAAACGCATATTTCTCTCTCTCATTCTTTTTTTCTCTCTCTCTCTCTCTCTGACTTTCTTTCTCTATTTTTCTCATTCACTCCTTTTCTCTCTCTTTCAATGAAGAAAGGGGAACATGGAATATAATTTCATTTGTTTTAATCAGTTGAGATTTTCTCGCTATACGCGATGGGTCGACAAAATATGCTTCCTCCTTGTTAACTGTTAAATAAATTATATATATTTTTTATAAAAATGCATTTGTCGCTGTTTTCATACAAGTATTCGATTTCAGCATACCATTAATGCCGACGATGGGAAGATGCCTTCAATGACCACACAAGATGCGACCCATGCCAGACAGTTATAGTTGATGACGGATCGACCCGTTTTCGTTGATGTTTCCAACATGTGTCTATCGTTTAGATATCCTTGGATATCGTTTATTCCCCGGGAAGCTGGTTGCGTTCCCAAGACGTTCCTCAACCAAGTGACCCTCGCGGGGAGGCGATAGTATCACAGAATGTTAATCATAAACTAGAACAAAATAATAAGTGTAATCCAATTAACACGTTTTTGATACGAAGTGCAATCATGTCAAAGGCGAACAAAGGAAGAGAACAGACGCGTGAATTTACTTGTTCAATGATGATAATGATATTTTAACGTTAATTGTGACAAATGGACTGACGGACAAAACCTTTATAAACATGATTAGACGCATCTTATTTTGTATAGCTGTTCGGGACAAATTTGACACATTTAGATGTGGGAAAGAAACGCCATAGATTGGACAATAATTGGTGCATTTTAAAAATTTAAAGTGTATCGCTTAGGAGACCGTACGCAAAATACAGCTCATCCGAAGGATTTGCCCTGAACCTCTCCCACAGCGTTCAGATGGAACATGATCCTGGTGTAACCTTAGAATGACGCGTATAAACAAGTTTAATTTTGGTGATCAGCTCGTCTTTGATGTTGTAGGCGGTACGGTTAATGTCTTTCTCAACTGGTAACACTATATACGAAGTGCCTTAAATAAGTTTCCAGACTTTTTCGTATGGGCACTTATTGATAGTAAACGCATAAAACCCTAATCCTTTCGAAGTTATCTCCTCTAATTGCAATGCGCTTGTTTTACTGTTCCAACAACGTCTGAAAGGCCCCATGGAAGTCCTCTTGTGTAAGCGTATTATTGACACCCATCACAGCCTCTTTCATCTCAATTGTATCGTAACGAAAGCCTCTACGGTTTTCTTTGAACTTAGGGAATAATCAAAAGTCAAAGAGAGTCGGTACCTGAACTGATCAACTCGACCATCTCCCTGCTGTCATGACGTCTCTCTTTCTTATGTTCTCTGAGCACCCTTGAGACACGTTTCGCGTAAATCTTCCGCATCTTCACTTCCTCGAAAATAATTGTGTATAGTTCCCACACTGACATCAAACTATACACTTATTGTCTCTATAAACACACGATACTCTTTATCCATGAAATTCTTTATTGGCCAATAAACTCTGATTTCCTTACTCTTTCCATACCTCTCATCATCCCCTACATAGTCACTGCCTTCCTTGAATCTCTTATGTCACTCAGAAACTGATGCGCGATTCATACAAGATGGTCGAAAAGCAGTCTGGAGAATTCGTTTCTGTGACATTTTTCTAAATTTAAAACAGAATTTTATTGCTTATTGTTCTTTTAAAGTGTCCTCACGTCAAGATCGCGTTTTTGAAATTTATCAGCTGTTACAATCTGCTGTAGCTGTTCAGTTGAACCTGAAATCATAAAAATTGGCCAGTCATCTCATAATCTATATAGTAATAACATACTGAATTTTCAAAAAAATATAGAAACTTATTGAAGCCACCCCGTATGCTTGGCTATATATGCGTTATACGACGTAAGTGTTAATTTAAAAAATAGCTTTACACACCAAAGAAAGTTATATTTAAAACTTAAGCGCAACAGACATACCGACGGACGTAGCGTCATACGGAGATTTTGGGCCGTGCCTACACCAAGATGCGTCCATTCAACATGCACGGTTTTAGATAGAATGCTATTTCAACCTTAGGTGTGATAGATGAAAGAAAATGATATTTCAAAGTTAAACGTGATACACGGACCAAGCTTATAGAAGTGTTAAATATTAGAGCAGTTAGGTTTGCTAGTGATAGGATAGATAGTGCATGTTGACTAAGCATTCAGACAAGAGTAACAAAGAAATCAGGAGGATTGGCAGTACCTGTGACCGAGTGCAAGGGAAAAATGTGATAAATATTGTCGAATGATATGAGTCTTAGGGAGTTTTGGCAGGAGTGACCATTTGATCATTAAAAATGGCTAACAAATTTATGATAATAAGAAATTCTCTCTTTCTCTCTTTTATTTCCTGCTTTCTCTCTCTCCCTATGTCTCTATCTCTCTACCTATCTCTATCTTCGTAAGCTACGATGGGGCTTAATTGCAACTTAATTAGCAGTATTAATCAATGACCATTGTTTCTGCGAATGCAACATTTGTCGAGTTATATTAATATAAAAAAGTATTCTGACGATCTCCGTTTCAGCACGACATCGCAACAGCAACAGCAAGTTGTATATACACTCCCAGCGGCAATTGTCCTCGGTCGGGAGTACGCTTGATATGCTTCCTGTTTTTAAATATAACTTTCAGTTCATGTCTCATTGAACATGTATTAACTAACATATCTACTAGCAAACCTACTGATATCTCTCAGAAAGGGATGTAGTTGTTTGGCTGGGTCGTTTTGACTACTGTAATCGCGTAATACAATCTAGTAAGTCGTCTATTATCTTAATAATAGCTGATAATATTCCTAAGCTTTAAGCTTTCGGCGTATATTTCGACGTCTCCCTCATGATGAATATAACTATATTTATGACTAATACCAACCAATCCTATTCCTTTTCTATTACATTGCCTACCTATTCCAATATTTAACCTGAACGACGCTCGTATTCTCAGGTTTAGTTCGACTAAATGCTTCAAAGTCGTCTGTCTGATTGAAATTAAATTATGCTTGTGAACAAATGATTATACGATAGAAATGTTTGAAAGCAGCTGAAACAAAGCTTTAATTCAATTTGTTAGTTTTTTTCTTTTATAATCACGTTCTTTCCAAACAAGGCACATCACCACTTGGACGTAAGGAGCTGTCTCGTCAGATAGGTAAATGAGTAAATAGAATAATGATTCGATGAATACGATTAATTGAATACAAATTGTATAGAGCATTTGATTAGGGCATTATACATATCCAGGATAATGGCTGAATCCTTAAAACCTAGTCTTTAGTAAAATTGGGCCAAAAATAAATGATCACATTCAATGCTACCAAAACAAAGTTCATTTCCTCTAACAATTATACAAACCTTTCGAAATACCGATTGCTATGGATGATAGCAATCTATCTGACATCCCAGAATTCAAACTCCTCGATAGTATTCACAGTCGACATATATTGGAATAAAAACACAGAAGATACTATCAAGTCTGTTGCACAAAAGGTGAGCTCCTTCTATCGAACTAGAAAACTTATCACGGCTGTTAGTATTCTATTTCTCTGTAAAGCTACTATTAGTCCATGTATGGAATATTGCTGCCATATCTGAATTGATGCTCCATCCACTAATCTCTTCGGTCCTCGATATGATCTTAAACTATATCCGATGGTGAGGCCCCAGCTTGCGGGTTTTGGGGAGTGTGGAGCCACCCTTTAATTGCCATTGCTTCCAGGTACACTCTGACCCGGACTGGTAGTACCTGTTAGGGTTCCAACTATGGGTTAAATAGAAACCGACTTAAAAAACAAATATATATATTCAAAAATTGTTCTTCAAAATTACTGGATTCGGCATTAAATAACCTGAAAAGGGTTGATATGCCGTAAAACAAAACAACCAACCAACTAATCTCTTCCCCTTAGACAAGTGCAAGAAAAGAGTCTCTGACTTTCAGCTATGTCTACCAAGTTCTAACTCCTGTTTTATCGCCGCGGTCATGCACCCATGTACTGATTTTACAAGTACTTTTACTGAATGTGCTTCAATGAACATACAGCATATGTTTCGATTAACCAAACTAACAACAATATGCAAGCCTTCATTCTAAAGGTCTCTTGTTGCCGGAAAACTGTCAACCCTAATGGCGTCTTTTCTCCGACCGTGAAAATTCTAAGGGTCTTGGAATTTTCTATCTGCTTTCTATTTTCGCCGACTGTAACAACATGCAGAAATTTAAATGTAAGGTAAACAAATATCGATACACAGCTCGCTATCAGACGTCCGTAATGATCTAGTCAATATTGCACAAGTGGCAATGTGCCTTGTTTGGGATGAACATAAGCAAAACGCAGACCCATCATAACTGGGACAGAAGATACACCTTATTTAAAACCAACAATTAAATTATATAAAAGAAATAAGAATCAAGAAATAAATTTTAAATACTGCTGATATGTGCTCTGCATCTTATGACATAACAAGGTGTCACAAGCTGGTTGAATCTGTGATAAATCAAGAGGTCGTCAATCACTTGAGCAAAAGAAATCTCCTTAGCAATACGCAATATGGATTTCGTCTTGCAAGTTCAACTGCTGATGGGATGACTCATTTCGAAAAAAAAAATACAGAATGTCTTTATGAAGCTTTGTTTCTAGGGTAATAGTTCCCAACATATAAAAGGCTTTTGATATGGTCTGGCACAATGGGTTTCTTCGCAAACTTGGTTGCTGTGGAATAAATGATGTCTTCGCGGCTATCAAATTCTTTCTTATAAATCTATAAAAGTGGTTGCTAATGGGTAGAAGTTTGAAGCACATAATATCAATGCTGGCGTGCCTGAATGAGCAACTCTTGACTCAACCCTCTTCATGATTTTCATTAGTGATTTTAAAAATTATATTTTAAGATCATTTGTTGACAATTACGCAGGTGACACAACTGTCTATTGCATCACCTCAAAGATATTTTGTAATAAAAATCTTAATGATCCTTTCCTTTCTGATTTTTTAAGCATTTAGTGCAAGAGGGGGATAAACAACTTGTTACACTTTTAAAATAAAGTTTCTTTCCTTTTATCGCCCACGCTTGGGCTCCTGTATTGCTCCAGTCGAAAAAAAAATGGGGTTCTCCTTGAGAAGGTCATCGCTCTGAAAAACAAGAAACAACGTTGCTAGTCTTTCTCTACTCTCTCGTTATTTCGATAACAGAGGCTTGAGCAAACTTCAATCTCCGGTGACTCCTTCACAGCAAAAACTCCTCTTTCTACTTCAACTGAAATAAACGTTCATTATTCTATACGTGTATCTAGTATCAAGCAGAATTTTCATTAAGGGAGTTCTTTTCCAAAACCTCACACCTGTGAATGACGTTACAACAGGATTGCTTCCCTGTATGCTACAAAATAGTCGCCTTCAAGTTATCCATTATTTACAAAATTCATCCTTTCTCTTATCCCGTCTCTCACTGTATTTTATTTTAGCAACCAATAGTAAGAAAGGAAGAAAATTGAATTAGTGCAAAAGGCCTTTATAAAAATATTGAAATATCACCGCAGCTGCAATACTTTTTAACGCATAACTCGATAAGAAAAGACGTACTAAACAGGAAGAAAGATACCAAGCAAAACTCAGCTAATTTGGAATGTTGCCTTTTAATTTTTTTATATTTAATTTGATTTTTCGCTTTCTAATGCATTTTACCCGGGTTCAATGGTTGAATAAACGGGTTTTATTATTTATAGTAAGAGATTATGTCCGTAATTAGGTTTATTAGTCTACCACGCTTAAGTTTGAAACATAATTTTCGTCGGTCTATCAAGTTTTAATGTAAATTATTTTCATCACTAATCGCGTAGATTGAATGGGCGTATGTAAAAATATTCAGTTTACTTTCGTGAAAAATGCGTGCGAAAACAATGAACAATTCAAATAATTAAACCTCAAGGGATTCGCTAAAGGTGGCTGCAAAAAGAATATAAAAGTTAACATTACCCTTTGCTGTTGAACTGCCAACGCTGACGATTGTAATCACACTAATTACGATAAATGTTCCCCATCTTCAATAATTTGCTCGTTACATAATGGCAGTCATTGACTTTGCTAATTATATTGCTTGATGAAATATTATGTGGCAATGCCTTTTGCTAATAATAATGGTTGGCGTGGAGAATCGAAATAATACGAATGGGTGGCTTGAGTCTAAAATTACGAGTTGCGTCAAGTTTATTTTTACGTTTCGGAAAGTCTGGATTTTATATTGCTGCATGATCGAAGATCAGTGGAGCGGAATCGATTAAAGGATAAAAAATCCGGATTATGATTGTTGGATTAAGGGCTAGTGTGCGTGTGTTTTCTTGTCTTTTGTTTTATCATATTTTGACAGATATTTATTTCGAGGACAAAATTAAAGCTCTGGAATATATAGGATTGCAATAATGTTTCTTTGTAATACTTTATCTATAAAAATATTAAATAATAGTTTTATAATCAACTAACTGTAACTGGTCGGCGTTGCCCAGGAATACAAGAAAAATTACCAATTTTTTTTTACGAAGAAACGGAAATTAATTTTGGTGATTTTGATTTTGTTATCAAATTATTTTGCGAATAATTTCAGCGAAGATCAATAGTGGGATTAATTAAGGATGAAAGGTTCGAACATAAATTGCTTAAGGGTTTATGTGTACGTTCTAAATTAGAGTACATTTTCTACATCTGAGGAAGAGCTGCTCGGTGTAACCTATGTTGCCTGAACAGAGTTCAAAACCGGCTTCGAAATCTAGTAAGTGATACCCTTTTCTTCTCTCTGCAACTTCTTTTCCACAGAAGAGATTTTGCAAGTCTGTCGCTGCTCTGTCGTTATTTTCACGTTAAGTGTTCGTCTGAGATTCAACGTACAGTCTTCCTTGCCGAACTTTCACAACAAACACTCGTTTAGCTACAACCACTATCAATAACTTCCCCACTCTCTATCTGTGACTAAACCTAAACGTGGATTCCATGGACAAAGATCTTTTACTAGAACTGCCCTGGCATACTTTCCAGCTAACTACATGGTCTTCAAGTTCTATGTAAACAATTTCCTGCTGATCAGCATCTTAAATAATCAAATTCTACACAATTTCCAGCACTAACTATCACTGATCGATCATCTTAAACTCATTAATCCTTTTCTTCGAATGGCCTTCGGACCTTGGTAAGTTGTGACTTTCTTGTAAAAGCAGTTTTGTTGTGTTGAGTAATTTTAATGGGTTTTTTTACTGGCTGGATAAGATTGAAACTGGATTCTTAATAGAATTATAATTATGTCTTTATAACCGGTTTTAAACCGGTTTTAAATATTAAATAATATTTTCCTTCTTCTATCACATACTCTAAATGAATTGCACGTAAAGGGCTGCTATTTGGGATCATGCATAAAGAGGACTATGCAAGAAGATGACCAGCGAGATGTCTGTTAGTATTACATTTAAACTTCTACGTGTTAGTAGAGCCAGAAAAGCATGGGATGGATAGGGAATTCCAAAGTCTAGAAGTGAATGGATTGAATGTTTTCTTTCGCAAAATTATCTGAAAATGAAAATAGTAAATCCGTATTTGTGGATACAAAATATGCCAACGAGACAAAAACATTATTGAAAGTAAGAGTAAAAGCCATCTGGTTTACAGATTAAACGAATTATGTAAAAAAAAAAAATAAATAAATAAAAATAAAAACTACAGCGGATACAAGAAAAAGTGTCAGAAAAGCGAGTTATAAATTCGTTGATACTTGATGGGCACCCATTTTCATTTCCCAATTCGCATTTCGGTTTTCCAGCCAAGCGTATTTATTTACTTTGTTTGGAATTGAAACCTTTAAATGTGTCATTTACGAAGCGGGCAGACAGATATGATACTATGGTAACGGATCGGTTTATGTAAGAAATTCTCCATCGTTCCTTTTCTCTTTCTATTTTGATTTGTACTTCTTTTCGCGCTAAAATGTTGCGTTTCATTTTGACGCTTTTCGTAATATTTATTTTTTTTTCGTCTTTAAGTATTAAGGATTTTTCTGTATTTTGTTTTATATATACATATATATGTATATACATATATATGTATATACATATATATGTATATATATGTGCTTGTGTATATATATATATGTTTATATACATATGTATATATATGCATATATATATGTATGTGTATATATGTACATATATATATATGTACTCATGTATATATATATGTATATATGTATACATATATGTATATATACATACATAATGTGTATACATACACATGTGTATATATGTATACACATGCATATTTATACGTATGTGTGTGTATATATATGTATGCATATAATACACAAGACATATTGACACTTAGACGTAAGGAGCTACAAGGGCAGATAGTTAAACAGTGAGATATCTGTTTCCATTACACTTAAATTTCTGCACATTACAACAGTCATCGAAACAGGAAAGAGGAGGGGGATTTCAAAGTTTATCAGTCCGAGGGAAGAAAGTATTGAGGAAGAAAACTTTTCGACATTTAGGAACCTCTGCAATGAAAAGGCAAGATTTTCACCAAGGACTTCGCCTCGACCCATTCGATTAAAGGACTCGTAAAACAAGCATAGAAATCCAACATTGTGTCGATGTGACAGGGGTTGGAGCGCGGTTCATAGTGCGGGACCTATTAGATTGGAAACTCTCTTTTGTGGATTCTAAAACAGAGAGTGTAGTTGTAGTAGAGTAATCAACCCAGATGTGAGGACAATACTCTATGCATGCACGAATGATGACTTTGCGGAGATACAGAATATTATCAGGGGTGAATAGTAGGTACGGGCAAAAAGAATGCCGATGCTCAAAATGTATAAACATTTTGACCTCCCCCCCTTTCCTTAAAAATTTACACAACCTCAGCAAGTTTACTAATTTTAATTAAATTTTCAGTATTTATAAAATAATGATCACGGAATATAATGAACTCATATTTTTATTTAAATCTTTGTAAAAATGTACTATTTTGCTTGAACAAAAAATACCTTATTAAAAAAAATGAAAGAATTTTATTTTTGCTTTTTTTTTATGAAAATAAAGCATCATAAATTATCACAATTTAAAAAAATTAACTTTTACAGGAACATTACGAAAAAAAGCACCTAAAGTCCATCTTAATGAATTCGATAAAACTCGAAGAAAAATGAATTTCCCGAACTACTGATATTACCATTACCAAACATTGTTTATTTAATATTTTCACACAAAAAAAAAAAAAAATTAGTGAATAGTTTTCTGAAAATTTTGGTAATTAAAAAACACAAATAAAAACGAGTAAAATATTGGTTTCTTTACACATACTATTATAATAGACGGGGATTGATACGAGTTACCTATTGTATCTGCAATGTTTGCACTTAAGACCTTAAAGAAAATTATGCAGTGCAAAAGGTGCCGATTTCTGCTATTCAAAAATGTGTACAGGAAATCCCTCGGATTGTTTACGTACCGAATATGAAGTTTAAAGGGGGAATACTTATATTGTCACGGCTGCGGAAATGTTTGTAAATAATATAAACGTTACATATACAAATATCTGTACAACCCATCCTCGACCCCACAGGTTATGACGTCGTTGCACAGATGTGTGCCGCAACAGAATTAGCCGAGACATTTACGTTCGTGGATGATGGAGAAAGGAGATATTCTTATCTCTTTCTATGAGGAAACGTTTGAAAGTATAAGTTTCTTAGTTGATGGTTTGTTGTTGGGTTTTATGGCATCTAAACCGTTATTGGATCATTTCATGCCTAAACCGTAAATTCTGATCCGCGATTGATTATAGATTTTAAAACTTTTACTATTTTAATAAACGAGGATTTGCTAAGAATTTTAAGTCAGTTAATATGATTTTTTTATTCGCACGGTTTAAATTCTTCCAAATCTATTTCGAATTTCGAAGGGTCGCAATAAAAAAACCTTATTCTTTTCAAAAATAACGTTTCAACTTAAAAGAAACCGAAATGAATCCTGGTGAATTTAATTTCGTTATTAAATTATATTTTAATATTATTTTATTTTTTTTTGTTTTATTTTACACTATTTCATTTTTTTTATTTCAATAAATAATAATGGAAGAAATGAATAATTCACAAATCGAGATGCACGTATATAAAAATATGATACGCCATCATACAATTTTATTAATACAGAAATTAAAAAAAAAATCTTAACCGGATTGTTTCGTTTACTGATGTTATTTTTTCTGTTTTGTTTTTACTTTTAGGTTTAATTAATGCACACACTAGTAGTTACTGTTTGAGAGATAACCGCATATTAAGGCCAAAATCCCATTGAGGATAATAGTTAATAAGATGAAATAACAGTCAGTTGAGAGATGAAGAACATGATAGGATTGAGAATGATTAATGGAATGTGGCAAGTTTTAATTTTGTGGGTGGTTCATGACAGGAAATTGTTGACATAGGACGACCATGTTGTAATCTGCAATAAAGCAGTTCCATGGCAGTGCAATCCTTACAAAGAAGCTAAGTCAGTTAGATTCTTATACTAGAATACTACAAAACCAAGAAAATGTCACAATAAAGATAAACTGTGACATAATTAAAAGGTCACACTTTTATAATTAGTGTTGTTTAATGCTTTGTTAACTCATGTAAAGGAGAACTCTGAAAATATCTATGTATCTCATTCAATTGTTAGCCAGGGAAAATGGGTTCCTGAGTTTCTGAGAGCTTACACCAAAGTAAATGAAAAACGCACATGAACGCCTAGTTACAATCAACAGCAAACCCACATTAACACTAGCACACGTCCATCAATCAGACACCGAAAATCCTACTTAGACATGAATATAGACACACACGCAACAATATACACAGATAACAAAATATCAGAACTCAAAAAATGATCTAAAAGCGACATGGTCTCTGAAAGAAATAAACATTATACCGGTTGTGATAGAAGCAACTGGATTAATAAAAAAGAATCTTCAGAAATACTTAGAAGCAATCTCTGGAAAACCAAGCTGTAACGAAATACAAATAGCAGCCATAAAGGGAACAACATCTATTCTTAAAAGAGCCTCGGATATGAATTTAAATCGTAACTGAATCAAATGTTAGCTCCAGGAGGGAGCCCCTTTATCTACTAAAACTTACTGAAGTAAAATAAATAAATAAAAAGCAATAACGCTTCGATAATTCGGATAAACTTATATTCAAGGGTTGTTTTGAAAATTAAAAAAAACAAAACAAAACAAAAAACACGAAATCCCTTTTTATTTTATTTCATTATTGGCAACCTAATGAAGCTAAAATGACATCAAATGAAATATGTATTATACATATACACTCAGATTGTTCAGGAACCCACCCGTGTGCCCGACAATGACGGCCAGTATGCGAGCCTACTAGACCTTTTTCTCATAACTTGCCCTGAACTATGTTCAGTTTCTGTTCTGTCGCCTCTTGGATCTTCCGACCACTCTGTTGTATCAATTTAGATAAAAATGAAATGTAATAAGTCCCCAGTCGTACCTCTCCATCGTACAGTATATCGATACACTAAGGCTGACTGGGATAGCTTCCGTACATTTATATCTGATCTACCTCTGCATTCCATGTTTAAAAAGGATGTGTCCTCTATAGTATTAGACCTGACGAAATGGTTAATTGTAGGTATAGACCGTTTCATATCCTCGAAAAAGCTTCAGCAAAAACCTAACAGCCAGCCATGGTTCTCTCCAGGATGTGCTGCTGTCATTGCGCACAGAAATCACTTTTTCCACTGCTTCCAACGTAATAGATGTATGGAAAATAAAGCCGCTTTCAGGACTGCCAGCAACCATTGTAAGAAAGTAATAAAGAACGCAAGAGAGTTGTATGCTCAATCCGTTAAGTCCAAAGTAGCTGAGCAGCGGCTTGGTTCCCACCAGTTTTGGCAAATAGCAAACAGAATCCTGAACAGAAGCGTGTGCTCCATCCCAACTATTATCAATGGACCTGAGGTAATCTCGTCAGCATCAGACAAAGCCAAACTCTTTGTAAAGACCTTTGCAGCTAATTCTACACTTTGCGACCAAGGTCGCCAACCCCCAATATTTCCTCCTATATCAGAAAACACGCTATGTGATATACGTATATCTGTACGTGATGTTGCCAAGCTAATCAAAAACCTTGATTCCAGTAAAGCAACCGTCCCTGACGGTATTCCAATTATAGTACTCAAAAAACTTCAACCTGAACTAGCGCCCATACTTACAAAACTGTTTAAACGTTGTCTTAAGGAGAATAGTTTCCCATCTTCCTGGAAAATTTCATCAGTATGCCCTGTATTTAAGAATTCAGGTGATCGCTCATCCCCCTCTCAGTACAGGCCAATAAGTTTCCTGTGCGTCATGAGTAAGTTGCTGGAATCTGTGTTAAATACAGAAGTAATCAACCATCTCAACAAAAATAACCTTCTTAGTGACACTCAATATGGTTTCCGTTCTGCTAGATCTACAGCAGATGTCCTTACAGTTATATCTCATAGGATTAGCAAATCTCTCGACGGAGGCAACCTTTCTAGGGCAATTGCTCTTGACATATCTAAGGCCTTTGATAGGGTATGGCATAAAGGTTTACTTCATAAGATCTGTAGCTATGGTATTGCTGGAAATGTCTTCTCAATTATTAAATCATTTCTTTCTGATAGGTTCATAAGAGTAGTAGTTGATTGGCAAAAATCAGAAGCTCATAGTATTAATGCCGGTGTCCCTCAGGGGTCCATACTGGGCCCAACTATTTTCCTGATCTACATTAATGATCTTCCAAATCACATCCTTACATCATTTGTAGACATCTATGCTGACGACACTACCATTTATGGTAGCACATCTAAGACAGTAAACGATCAAGTTCTCTCCAATTCTCTCTCCTCTGATCTTGAGCACGTAGTACAATGGGGAAAGGAGTGGCTGGTTACTTTTAATGCATCTAAAACCAAGCTTCTCTCTTTACATCATCAACATTCTGATCCACATCTGGCATCAATTGAAATGAATGGCTCTCGTCTTCAGGAGGCCTCAAGTTTTGACAAGCTTCTGGGCTTGACCATTACTCCTGATCTTAAATGGAACACGTACATCAAATCTGTTGCCAAGGCCGCTGGAAAAATGGTGGGATCTTTCTATCGATCCGGTAGATATCTCACTGCTGATGCAATTCTCTATCTATATAAGAGCCAGGTACATCCAAGGATGGAATACTGTTGCCACATCTGGGCAGGAGCTGCTAGAAAGGACTTGTCCTGCCTTGATAGAGTTCAAAATAGACTTCGTAGCCTCGTAGGAGATGTCCTTTTCTCTTCGCTGCAACCTCTATCTCACAGAAGAGATGTTGCGAGTTTGTCTCTGATGTATCGTTATTTTCATGGAAAGTGTTCGACTGAGCTTCAGTCTATGGTTCCCCTGCGCCTAACTTTCACAAGAAACACTCGTCTAGCTGTAAACACTATCAATAATTCCCCCCACTCTTTATCTGTGCCTAAACCTAAACGTAGATTCCATGAACAAAGCTTCTTTCTTAGAACTGAAAGCCTGTGGAATTGTCTTCCGTTTTCCTGCTTTCCGGCTGACTACAATATGGTTGTCTTCAAGTCTAACGTAAATAAGTTCTTGATGAGCCGTTCCATATAAGTTATCAAATTTACCAAATTTTCATTACTAATGATTACTATATTGTCCAATTTCTACTGTACACTCTTTAACCCTTATCCTTGAGTGGCCTCTTGGCCTTGATAATGTGGTGATGCCTATGTAAAAAAAAAAACAAAAAAAACATATACCATCTCTATCTTCTGAGAGTGAGAAATAACAACTTAATACTGAGGACGGCAACTACAACGAATTTGATTGGTTAACTAGCTAAACTAAATAATCTATCTATAAAAAGATCAGATGATACGAATTCCACGTATCATTGTTTGACGATTCCCAAAGGGATGAAACACGGTAGATTATGCGTAGCTTAATTGCCATGCATTTTTATAAATTACTTACTTCCTAGCTTTACTTGAGCTATGTTCAGTCTATTTTAATTTTATGTACAGAGGGGGGCGATTTGGTAGAATTCCTTAGCATACGTCTGATTTTTTTTGAAATCGTTTAAAAATACAATAAGTATTAAACATCAGTTAATAAATATATCAGTTTCTGTGGAGTATTGACAATTAAAATATTTCAGATTTGCATTAAAATTAATCCTTCGTCATGGACTGACAAGTAAGATGTTTTGGATTTCTGTTCCTTTTTAAGACCTTTTAAGCGTAAGATTTCTTTTTTAGGCATTTTTTAGTACAGATGTATGATTCGTGGGTGGTATTTTCTACTTACCAGCTCGTACGCGTGTGTGCTTGTAGGTATGTCGGTGAAGGGGGGAGGGGTGCTCCATTGTCTTACTGCACTAAATGCAAAACTAAAAACATAACATGTACTTAGACATACTTTGTTTCGTTTGTAAACTTATGACCTTTATCATCCGAGAATAATTTGCTATTTTTTCATTTCCCTTTTTTTCTTTTTGTTATTTCTTTTTTTTATTTTTGCTATTTCTTTTTTTTCTTTTTGTTATTTCTGCGAATCGTTTAGAATCTTACCGCCCATCACTACCTTTTCTCTTCAAATCTTACGAAAATTCTTCACATTATCCAAATTTTTAACCCCTTTCCACTTTCACTTCTGCATAGATTCCAATTTTGCACCGTTTTAACCGCCATTGTTGATTTGCTGATAAACGCCTGGAGAATTCGTGCTTTAAAGCAGTGGATCATATATACAATAAGCACCCAAGAATGATATACTGAAAAAGTCACGCGTTTCTTCATCGTTTTTCATTGTTATTTTATTTTCCGGTAGACAAAGTCACTTGTATCTTTTTTATAGATATTTCTTCCTTACAAAATTTATTTCATTAAAAATTAAATAAACGTAATCCAAGTTTGTATATATTTTAAATAAAATACATGTAGTTAAAATTGACACTCCCAGCCAAATGTCTTGATCCTCCGAGCCAGCTTTCTTGCTGCTAAGATGAAAGAAACATACATCGCTTTAAACAAATAATCTGTATTTAACAATCGTAGAAAATTCAATTAATTGAAACATTTGGCTCTTTAGCTTAAGTGGAAACCATTATTTTTTTTCCAGCTGAGTGTTGAGCAGTAAATTATGTAAAGATGGTCCTTGCACTAAAATAACGTGAACTACTGATGTCACGGATTAAAGTCTGAAGGCACGACCGAGAATACTTCCGTTGTATCGAATTGCAGAGGGAAATTACGAAAATCGCCCAAAAGTGACTATTTTCATTTCTCAAAGACAAGAAACACGCTCAATTAAAAAAGAATTTCTTGTCGAGGAAACACAGTAAAGTAAGAGAAATTTATATATTTTTAAAAAGTTATTTAATTATTGTTAACATTTTAAATTCAAGAATATTTTGTTTTTAAATAAATATTTATTCATTTTTAAAAATAAATGAATTATTTATTCGTTTTTAAAAATAAATGAATTATTCATTGTTCAAATAATTTTAATTGAGTTTTTATTCTTATTATTCTTAATTTATTCTTTTAATTTTATTAATTTGGAAAACTTCCAGGCATTATATTTAAACCATGTTTTAGCGAAAATACATAATTAAATAAATAAAAACGATCTTGTGGACGAACAAGTTAAAAGCATGTGTTAATGTAAGCTATACCGGAAAAATAAATTATCCGTCTTTATAAGCAAGTAGGTACTAGATATAAAAGCATAATACATATATATATATATATATATATATATATATATATATATATATATATATATATATATATATATATATATATATCAAATCCATAAAGATGAAAACGATATTTTTGTCAACAATTTTCATTTTGCCGTTTCACATGTACAATGTAAATTTCTATCACTTGTTTTATTATTTCAGTACTTATGCAGAGACAGTACCGTCTTGAAAAAATAACTTATTACTTAGAAACCGATTCTCAAGAAAAGAGAAAGTGTTTTCTACCTATTCTAGCAATTTAATAAACAAAAGATACCATAAACCTTGCATGTAACTTAAAATACTATCAAAAATAGAATGGTATCTTCTCTGAATAAACACTATTATTTATTAAATGTACGTATATTTATAAGCTACAATCAACATCTAAATCAATGCTTTGACGATAATTATGGTTTTCAAAAGGAGAATAATTAAAAGATACATCTGCCTTACTTAAAAAAAAAATGCTAGGTTTATTTATGGTGTTTTTTACATATAACCCCCTCCCACCAATACTTTTGCTGATGAGGAGACTTTGTTTTAAAAAAAATATATGTCAAAATTATTGTCCGTGGCTTAATGTCTATCACAATAAAAACATCGCTTCCGAAACGATCGTAAAAATTATTGACTTTGTTGTTGTTCCTTCTTATGAAACAGATTTTTAATTTTTAATTCTAATTTGAATTTTTAAATTATCAATCACATTACTGAATATTCAAGTAGCTCTAGGATATTTGCCTATCGAGCTTATTATATATCTGAATTACAACGAGCACTGTTTTTTCTTGTATTTTAATTAAATTAGTAATTTTACTATCACATTAAAATACACCCTGCTCTTTAGACTACTGTTCTAACCCCTTTATATATATATATATATATATATATATATATATATATATATATATATATATATATATATATATATATACAGGGTGACCCCAAAAAACGGGCCCCAACTCTAATTAGGGCCGTTTCTTAGTGTTTTGTCCGAATGAAATGAAACATTACATAAAAACACTAGGGTCTTTGGCCTTTATTTCTCCGTTGACTGTAAAATGCTAAGAAAAGCAATTGAATGTCCTGTTTCTTGGGGTCACCATATATATATATATATATATATATATATATATATATATATATATATATATATATATATATATATATATATATGTTATTTGAGAAGGAAAACCGAGAATTAATAAAATAACATAACGTCGCTAGTATTTTTATTTTATTTTTACTCATATATATATATATATATATATACATATATATATATATATATATATATATATATATACATATATATATATGTATATATATATATATATATATATATATATATATATATATACATATACATAAGAGGAAAATCATTAGCAAAATACTAAATAGAAGTTTTATGCATGTGCCGAATACTAAAATTATATTTAATATTTTGCTAATGATTTTCCTCTAAGAAGAAGAGCCTACATGGAAAATCTATGGATTAAGGAAATGACTTTGAATATTGTATTCCTTGTTCAAATAATACATTTTTGTTTTGAAGAATCATATTTTTCTGAATTAAATTGAAATGTAAAAATCTATAAATTTATATATATATATATATATATGTGTATATATATATATATATATATATATATATATATATATATATATATATATATATATATATATATAAAAGAATGTGTTAATTTCTCTTGCAAGTATAATCTTTGGCAAACATTTTGTGGTACCACGACCTTTTACTATTTATTGCGATTTCCTATACGCCAACATGATTCTGTTCAAGTAAATATAAATTAAAATTGTTTTTCTTAATTCAACTATTCCGGATGCAGTTACTAAGATATGAAGGTGTCGCACTCATCTGTGAGATTTCGAACTCGCTTGATACTCTTCCGGTGTCACTTGCCTTATTTATTTTTCTTCGAGCAGAATCTCACACCCCACAGCTTTAGGCATACATTAAGAGGGCATGAATATCCACATTTCCTTCTTGTGTCTAAGGTCTCTCTATACATGGGTTCATGGGGACAATACATGAAGTTACTTCCCCGCTTACAAGTAAACCCCGGCTTAATATTAAAAATAACATTAGTATTCGTAGTCCAACTAAGACTCACCCGGTATGACTACACGACACTTATTAAGATATTTATATGGACGATTATTATTATGGTCGGTATTGATATTTATAAAAGTAGAATGTAAAAAAGAATGTTATCAAACGAACTAAATCTTTACAGATAAAATTAATTACTTTAAAGATAGTTTCCAAAAAATGTTAACTTGTTGAAACAGAATTTTAGAACATAATACACGTAATGAGTTGAGCTAGAGTTTGGGAGAGAGACTGGAAAGTCGAACTAGTTAACACGAAAGATATCGTCTCCACGTTTTGGATGCTGGGCGAAACGCGACTTAATGTAGAAAATTACAACGCCATGAAGCTCAAAGGCGAACTCAAGAATAAAGTTATATCAAATATATAATCTATTGTTGTTTGGTTCCTTTCGAAAAGAGATGAACTTGTATAATGAGAAGAGGCGAAGACAAAACGGCATGAGGTATGTTATTTGCATGTGCACTACACATACTGAAGTTTATGAACTGTTTATTATATGTAAAACATCCACACATACATACCACAATAGCAGAACAGTTTAACAACTAGATCACATACTGTATATATAACAACATAAAAAATCAGGTAAATAGACGTTATTTATATACACTCATTCTGCTGTATAATGCATTGGCTTATACGACGAATAGTATACCTACTGTAACTGTTGTTGCCTATAGTAATAGCATTACGTTGAATACTCCATCAGACTAAATGAATTATTGTCCCGGAATGCAGTAAAACCAAGAGATAACAAGGAATATATATTATAGCACAATTAACATTATAATTAGGAAGAGGAAAAATCTTGTTTACCCAAAATGCACAGAGATTAAACAATTCCTGTAATGATCTTGTCTCTGTTGAATTTGTGATGGGAGTTTAGTTCTGTGCAGTTCTAGAAGGTCCACCCTTTCAGGCTTTGAGAAGGGGTTAGTTTATTGCAAATCGGCTGAGGCGCCTTTACCCGACGCCGACAAGGCTGGCCATGCACATTTTGCTGGCCAGTGCCCCTCCTCTAAGGCGCTGATTTCTGAAATACACTTTCCGACCCTGGTGTCTAAGTTCATGCAGTGGGAGAAAACTAAACCGCCTTTACTAACTCACCATTTCAGAAGTAAAAGCAAATCCAAATGGAACGCTCCAATATCTACGTATCCCGTATAGAGATTAAATGCTCGCCTTCAAAAACAAAAAAAAAACAAAAAAAACGTTTGATTTTTGAGCACTTCGATTAAAATAAAATGAAACAAAAACAGCCCTGCTTGATCGTCGAAGTCCTTGCAACTTAATCGAAATTTATTGAACCATCAGATTCTACACCTTCACCTTTCTAACAATAATGATAACCTTCGAGTTTGGATCAAAATGTAGTATCTGTTTTGTCTTCGGTTAGAGAAAAAGAAGTCCTCTAAATAGAGGAAAATTATGTTTTTTTTTTAAATTCAGAATGCCCTTTTAAGCGATATGGTTGTTTTCTGAATTGAAAGCTGACATTGTGTATAAGTGTACCTTTGTGTTCAAGCAAGTAAATACGGACAAATGTTATTGGTTAATTTTGTTGTGTCCTTGCCTTGTGCATGTGTGTTTTTTTTTTTAACTTTGATCCCAATTTCGACCCTTTAGCATCTATCATTTTGGTTTCAAATCAAAATAAAAAGTGTTACCCATATCCAAGTTACCTACATCTACATTGTGTCGCCCTGTTCGAACGCGTCAAAATCTAGTGGTCGAATTAGTTTGTATTTCACGTCTATTTGTGCGACTTCCAAATCACACCCGGCGTGAAGCACTGCACAACAACGTGCCAGGGCACCAACAATTACAAGACCACAGGCCACAGCGGGTGCAATACACGGCCTGAATTGCTTTGGTCACGGATATACCCACTGCAAATTCTGCGAGACTTTTGTAATACGATGCCGACGTAATTCAATGGTTACGGTTTACAAATCACGGACGAGTCATAAAATTCGAGCCACTTGAGAACCAAGTGCAAATTTGTCTGAGAGATATCCTCCCTGTCTGTGTGGCAGGGTTCGGGTTAGGGTTCGGGTTAGGGTTAGGGTTCGGGTTAGGATTATGATTACATAATTTGGTAACAACACTCAAGCGATAAGTCCATTAAAACACTTGATGAACAACAACAACAACAACAACAACAAAAATAACACTTGATGCAATCGGTTCTTCATTTCTCTTTGTTTTGCTTTGTTTTGTTTTTATTTGTTATTGCTGTTGTGTTAAGTGATACAGCGCGACGAAAAGAAACTCTGTGTGTGGCCGGTTGCTTGAACGCTCTACGAATGCATGACAAAAGAACTTTAGGAGAAAAACAGGATGGATACTTTAAGATACGTCCATTCAATGAAATAATATTTCAAACATTAGCGTCATAGACTGACTAAAATACCATTTCAAACTTAAAACTATAAAAACAACAAAAATACAATTTAAAACTAATGCGAACAGACCAACGTAAATCTTATTTCAAACTTAAGCATAACGAACTGACCGATAAGCAAATCCTTGTATATATAGTTGTATAATATCTACTTTTATATAAAAGGAACTTTGCCTATGTGTGTGTAAGTTCGTTTCATATGAAGTCATAAACTGCTGGGCCGCCTTTTATGAAATTTAACACGAAGGTACTTCATGTGTCTGACAGTGTTCTTCGATAGGTTTCATATGGGAATGTCTACGATAAGTATCGATAATCGATAATCGAAATAATCCAATGAAAAAAGGAACAGACGATTTTACACAGCCTAACTTTACAAGTGCATTTGAGATATCTCATAAAACACATGAACCGAAAGGCTCGACGTATAAAATCAACAGTAAGTTCTTTGATATGACAGAGTCGCGTTCGAAATGAACTTTTCTGTTCAGAGTACAATTAAAGCGTGATATTTTACTTTTGAATTTCAAACTTTAATTCATTATATATAATTATAATTTCATTAAAACAACAGTATGCTCTCTACAGTGCAATGTAGCATAGAATATATTGTGAACTAAGTCACTGCAAGAGATATGTGAAGCTTCCTCTCGGTGTACCGCAATGGGTCCCCAAATACGACAGGTAATCAATCGATTTGAATGCAAAAAAAAAAAAAAAAAAAAAAAACCCCGAAAAATGGGCAATTTCACCAATTTCAATGACAACAAAAGTTTCGGAGCGAAAAATAGTCGCTGGTCTTTAATTCTGACCAAAGTCGGGTCTCCTTGCTAGTATATATATATATGTATATTTGTGTGTGTATATGTGTATTGGGGTAGAGAGGGCTCCCGTAAGCCGTGGTGAAGGCAACCTTTCTAGGAGAAGCAAATCTCTGATTTAAAAAAACCATAAAGCGGAAGACCAGTACCCACATAAAGCTGGTCTGCAGTTTAATTTGTTGCTGGCTATTTTGCTCTTGCTTGTTGCTGGATCTCAACATTTTGAACCGAGAGGAAGAGAGACTTAGCTGTCGTACAAAGCTAAGACTATGTAACATCATATTTGTATAGATACTCCCTCAGACATTTGGGCTCATGGATTTTAAATGTCTGAGGGAGTGGCACTCGTCTGACAAGACGTTGCAATCATCATATATATATTAACATATATATATATATAGAATGAAAACTACTCGTACATATATATATATATATATATATATATATATTTTGTGCACACGAGTAGTTTTTCATTCTAAATAGAAAAAATGGAATCAATTCACAATCATGCCTTTTGTGTGTTTTATTTAATTTTGTTTTGTGTTATTTAAAAAATATTTTTAATTTAGGCAGACACCAAATTATTATTATATTACGTTTTACACAAGTTTCATTAGATAGTGGAAGATGATTCCTCCATCTCTCTCTCTCTCTCTCTCTCTCTCTCTCTATATATATATATATATATATATATATATATATATAACGAATATTGGCTGAAGAGAGCTTGATAAGGATACCTTAAACGGGCCTTATTATCGGGCTTGAAGCCGACGGTACCAATGACCTGTCTCAACTAACAACTTTCTGTACACAATATATATATATATATATATATATATATATATATATATATATATATATATATATATATATATATATATATATATATATATATATATACTAGACGAATAGCCGGACGGGGACAGGTAGAATTAATTCCCCGAATAGAATAGCTTTGCCACATTTTGATGTCAGTTAAAAAAAAACAATTAAAATCAAGAGATACAGTGGCACAAAACTTTCTGTCTGGAATTCTTATTCTAATCCTTATCAAAATCTATTACATGATCTTTTATTCTGGAATATGGATTTTTATAAGTAATTTAATCTAATGCAATCTTGCTTATTTGCGATCTAATGAGGATGCAACTCTAAAATATTCAAATATTCAACTGAGATAATCTGTTTTTATACGCTCCAAATAAACTGCAATTTGGGGAATATTTATCAGTTGATATGCATGAGCTATTGTTGGAAGTAAATAAAATAAAAATCGGAGGTCTCTAAATTTTTTAAAAGGAATTTATACTCGTTCACTTCGTTTACATAAGGCCAAATTAAATTGAATATAGTCTATATTTAGATTCATTACCCATAGAATTTGTGTTCCAAATTTCATAATTGTCCATTGATTAGTTTATGAGCGAATCTGATACATATAAATATATAAACATAGACACCTAAATTTATAAATATCGAAATCAGAGTGCATTTACCAATATAAATATTATTTCAAACTTACACGTTATAGACTGGCGAAAACGATACTTCAATTATAAACATGACGAATAAACGAAAATACTAGTGTAACAGAAAGATTCCCGAGTTCGACAAAATACACCGGAAAGATATCGAAGGTTACATCGACTGAAATGTTGTGAACATGACATTCAAGATGAGAACAGTAGTACGATGAATCCAAATAATACGAATTGCCAATCTCCATCTAAAAAGTTAAGAGAAAAATAACACTTCATTCAATTTTTTCTTTGTTTCTTTTTGCCGCGTTTTCTTGTACACTACTTTTAAGAAGGCAACACCGTGTGTGGCCATTTTTTTTTGTTTCTTTTTCCTTTTTCTTTTTAGAAACGAACAAAAACCACTACAAAAAGAAAAGAAACATCATGCACAATTCTTTGTTTCATTGTATCAACAAACATGTATTTTCTCTATTTTGATGTATTGTTTTCATTGCAGCGTATAAACCAAATTATAAAGTTAGATGAAGTATACATATTTTAATGGCGATGATTGTTGCAACCAAAGTTTTGCAAAGCTGTAATTGTAACTCTGGCTTTGTGATGTCCGTTAACTTTAAGTAATAATTTTGTGTGTAAAAAAGACAACTGGTTTTCAAAACTGTAAACATCTTATTAAAATGGGGAAGCCCGGAAAATGTATGACGTCATTTTTGACGACATACTTGATTTGGTATAATTAATCATGATTGTATAAAATTCAATTCCAATGCAATTGTTTTCGTTTTTTTATTTTAAAATAATCAGTATTGTAGATATATATATATATATATATATATATATATATATATATATGTCTTCTCCCTCCATCCATCTCTTCATTTTAAATTTCTCTCCCCTCTACTAACCCTTTCTACCTATTCTATCTCACTAACGTTTAATTCCAGTAATACTAAGGTCTTTAATAAAAAAGCTCCAACCAGACCATAAAAATCTTTTCATCGGCCCATAAAGAAGAATTACTCCAGAAATATGTCCAACTTGGATTTCTACTCTATAATATGGATTACACAATATACAGTTTGGATCTCATTACTTCACTGCTTTAAAGGACAGTTACCTTGGATTTTACCGCGCAATTTGGAACTAAACTTTATATCCTTTTCTTCAATTTCCCCGCTATGTGACTTCTATTTAATCAATTTTTTATTATGATTTTCCATGTCTAACTGATTTAACAAATAGGGTGAATACCATTATATCTATTTGCTAATATTTTCTCCTGTGAAGAGATGGTAGGCCTCGAAACCCTATAGGATAAGGAGATAAAATTTCTAACGTATTCTTTGTCTTACTTGGAATAATAAAAAAATCCTTGATTTGAATAAAGGTTTCTTTAATTTCATTGAATCACTATAATTTGCTTTATTTGCTCTATCCTGTATATCGAGCAATTCCTATTTAGATGGGATAATATATAGGATATTACGACCAGTAACATTTTGTAAATCTTAAAATCACAGGTTTCTATACCAACTGATTGTTGGACAAATCTATTCGGTAGTATATATATATATATATATATATATATATATATATATATATATATATATATATATAGTCACAGATTATGGTTTCATAAAATTATCCATAAACAGATTGTTTCGCGACTAGACTAGCAACTATCCCAAGCGAAGAATTGAACCCATAACATCATTGGATCAAAAATGATATTTCAAATGTCTTTATATAAGCAGTATATACGGCATAATCACATTGACACACGGCATAAGCACATGCAATATCACCGAAGTTAAGCAACATTTATCCTGGTCAATTCCCAAATGGTCAATGGGTGACCATTTGGGAATTCCAGATGCTTTATGTGCTCTCCACTTATTTCGGCATTTTTCCCAATCGTGCTGGACAACTCCTTGTCAGTGGACTGAAGCAGTGCCGATTCAGAAGAGGTGCGGTTGGTGATTTCTCAACACAGGTCTCAAAATTACACGCGCCGGGGTATCGATAGTCTCTTGAGACTGAACGGAAGCATCGATATAGAAGCAGTGAAAATCATTTTTAAATAGTTTTGCATTAAGCTAACGACATCAATTTAAGTGCTTTCTAACTTTTTATTATAAAGATTAATACATATATGATGCTTCATAAGATGTGAACATCGTGTATATTTGTGTGTGAAAATTATATGTAATTTATAGTCTTTTACAATTGCATGGCTTCTAGTTCGACACGACAAATTTACCAGATGAGCAAAAATAACGTCGCTTTCTCGTCACGTGAAAGACTACAAATTCTTTTATAAATGTTTAAGCAATTTATATTTTTTACTAATTCCACTCAGGTAGGGAATTTCGATATTTATCGTACAATTTCCTTGAAATATATATATTTTAATTTTCTATAAATTTCATGTGAGTTAATCATGGTATCAATTTCGATCATTTTTGCATGTAGTAAATACACAGTTTCATTCATGTCATTGAGTGTTTACCGAAAAATATCGTGTCCCTTATATTTCTGCCGTTACATAAACATACAGATACCTGTCCGCTGTTTCACGCAGCGTTTCACAGTGGCATTTATTCTGCATTTCGTATCATCTGTCTCATTGTGGATGTCTAGATTTTAAAGCTAATCCTAAACTAACACACGGCTAGAAGGGACTTACAAAAGTATGTTATTCGCTTGTGCGCGCACTGCGAATGATTATACGAGGTATTTTTAAATTTTACTTTTTGCAAAACTCATCTTTCTATTAGTGGTGGAACTCTTTAAAAAAACTCGTTAAAGCATCTATATAAGAGACTGTTGCGCTTAATTTCAAAATTCGTTGATTCGTCACGCTTGAGTAAGGAAAAACAATTTCTTTAGTTATAAAAAAAACAGTTTCTTTGTCAGGCTTAACTTTGGAATGTCGTTTTAGTTGGTATTCACGCTTAAAATAGAATTTGCCTTGGTCTGTCACGTTTGAGTTATAAATGCAACTTCAACTGGTTGTCATGCTTGAAAATGCATTTTCTTTGGTCTGTTGTCTTTAACTTAAAAATAATATTTCTGCTGGCTGTCATGCCTGAGACAGTATTTTTGTCTGTCTGTCACGTTTTAAATAGCATTTTCTGTTTGTCTGTCACGTATCAGCTGGAAATAGAATTCCTGGTGGTTTTCAATTTTTAAATAGTATGCTCGTTGGTCTGCCATGTTTAGCTTTAAAATAACATTACTGCTGGCTGTAACATTTTAATTGGCATTTTTGCCAAGTAAATTGGATTGTATTATCATTGTTTATCACATTTAAATTTGAAATAGCATTTCGTCAGCTGGGTGGTCACGTATTTTAGTCTCGAGGAGTATTTTTGTCTGTATGTCACATATAAATTCCAATTAGTCCGTAGCGTTTGGTTTTAAAATCGTATTTTCATTGTTAAGCGTGAAATTGACTGGACGCATCTTACGAATACATGCGTCCGTTTTCCATCTAAGTGTTTCTTTTTTGTTTGGTTGTTTCTTCTTCTTTTTTTTTATTAATTTGTGTTTAAATAATTTTACTTGCTCTTTTTGTTTTGTTTCGTTTGTTTGTTTTATTTTTATCGAGTGACACAGCACAACTCCTCTCCCGTTCAATTTTCTCTGTTTTTTTTAATTTATGTATGAGTAGGCTTTAATCTCGGTAAATATCCATAAAAATGTTTCCTAACCTGAAACCTGAACAGCTTCCTCGAGTTAAGCAATGCAGTTTTTTGGTAGTTCATGATAAGAAAAGAAACATTTGTTAAAGTAGATTTGTTTTTGAAGATAATGATTTTTGCTGAACTGTGCTTGCGTGCAAACATCACATCTCTTCCTGTCTCTCGCTACCTGGTGTCAAGTCCAACTGTAGGTTTTCCTTCAGCATCTAAGCCAACAAAGCCTAGGTTTAGCCTTCCTAATATATTAAAAAGATTGAGAAACTTAAGTCGTGTAATCTGCTGACATCATTGAATTTGGTCTATTCGAAAAATTCAAATATATAGCAAATTAATGTTACTAAAAACAAAATAAGGTACTCTTCTACCTACCTGGATAATTTTTGTGTGCTTTAACGGAATCTAAAGCTTTAATTCGGTCCAAAAGAGAACTAGTGTTGAGCTATAAACAAAGCAATCAAGTTGGCTGACATTAAACTTCGGGGCGTCAAAAATGGTTAAGAATTCAAACAAATAAACAAAATACTGATAGAAATCCACCGTATTCTACCAGTATTTTGTTTATTTTTCGAAGTTTTAACCATTTTTGACGCTGCGACCAAATCGTGTTTTCGTCATTTGCATACATGCTATTAAAAGAGAGAATTTCTTGCGAATCAAATACAGCAAGTAAGATGTTTTTAACGTTAAATTTTTAGCAAAATTTTAAATTTCATACCGGTTTTTAGAAAGTATCATTGTATATATTAATTATTTGTCAAATAAATCGTTAAAATAGTTTTTTCTATTATTATTATTATATTTTTCTCTTTAACTGTATGTTCGTTAGTGTCAAAAAAGTCACACAAAACAATTGAACAAATGTTGTTTTTTTAACCCCGCAAAGAGAATGACAATATTAGTAAAAAAAAAGCTAGAAAAAGAAAAATTCAAACTTTTAATTAAATTCCACAGCAGATTTCTGTAATGTATTCATATTTAATGCTTGAAATATTTATACACTAATAACTTTGTTTATATTAATATGTTGAATTAAATTTGTTTTTATTTCTTTTTTTTTACTTATTGTCCGTTTCTAGTTAAACAAATTTATCGTTTGTTTTCACTTTAAATATTATTTATTGTTGGTTTTGATAAAAAAAATATCGTTCATTTTGATTTTTAAAAATATCGTTCCTTGTAATTTAAAAATGTTGTAATTCGTTTTAATTAAAAATATATTTATTGTTGTTTGTTTTAATTTGAACTTAACAATTTTTAATTTGATTGTTTAATAATTGTTTGTTGCCGAAATTCATGTATCATGTTTGCAACATTTTATTTTATTTTGCTTCACACATAATTTTACATGCATATTTTTTAATATTGAATAAAGTTGAATTTTACTATAAATCGAATCGTGTTCTTTAATTGTTTAAATTTAATACATTTTTATAAATTTAATAAATTGTTTAAATTAATATTGAATGAGTTTAACTACAAACCAGCGGCTTTTTAAATTAATTTTTCTCTTTTTTAAGTCTTATAATGCTTCTTGGACAAATTTTTGATTCATTATCGACAGATCTGGCATGTTAGGACCTCAGCGGTGACCTCATTTTAAGTCCATGGGCCTCAATGACATATATTACGAAGACCACAGTCTAGGCCATTTTTAGGCGACTTTGTTCGCTTTGGCTGGAGTCTAGATTGGTTCTGTGCAGTTCTAGGTATCCATGCTCCCAGGCTTTGACGAGGAGTTAGTTTATTGCTAATAACTTGAAGGATGATACGGAGTTAGTTTATTGCTAATCATCTGAAGCGCCTCAACTGGGGAATGCTTACGGGGCTGACCGAGCAGTTTTTGCAGGCAATAGTGCTCTTCCTGTAAGGGGCTGACTCTTCAAATCCCACTATCTGATCCTTGTGTCACATCACCCCGCCGTGGGAGGGGATAAATATCTTAGATGCGTCCACGCATTACTATAGCGGGATATGACGGTCGATGATGTTTCAGTTGAAAATAGATTTCTATTTTCTTGCCTCCCCCACGAGATCAGGATAATAATGTTTACAAGATTATAAGAGTAATGTAAGGAATATCCAGAGGCCAAAAAATGATCGCTCTGAATTGGATTAAAACAATTTTTCAGTCATCAACAGAAAAATAAAGCGTTGTAAAAATGGATGCTACACTTTTCTCTTGATCAAAATGCCAAGAGTTTTCATCTTTAAATGCGTTTTATTTTAAAGCGGGCATGCCAAGTCGTGAGTTGCATAATGGCCTTTGAAAGCATACTTTAATTTCGTTAGTTAACGGCCAAAACTGTTATTCTTTTTTAATAATTTAAACTGATTAAATATGCGT
Organism: Euprymna scolopes; assembly: GCF_053919585.1. Lineage (NCBI taxonomy): Eukaryota > Metazoa > Mollusca > Cephalopoda > Sepiida > Sepiolidae > Euprymna > Euprymna scolopes. The sequence continues at coordinate 51,917,044 of NC_136488.1, forward strand.
GGTTCACTGCAAAAGAAAAAAAACGTTGTGTTTTCTTTATTGTGAACCTTACTTTAAGCTTGGAAACTGTAGTATCTGTTCTTCAGATGCTGCACTTCAATTTCTTGTTCTCTGTCAGTGGAGGAGAAGTCCTTCACGATTGAGACAATTTTTATTTTTGTTCCTTTTCTCCACGTTAAAAAACGATCCTGGTGTCTAACTCTGTCCCGTGGAGAGGTATTGTAAATAGGAACAATGTATCACATTTTGTCATTTTCAAAAAGAATCCCAAATGAATTTAGCGAAGGAATTCTGATCCAAATTTCATGCTATTTTACCCCCATGTATTAAAACTTTAAACTTACATGACACTTAGTGTAAATTGTGGTGTACTACAAAGAGAAATGATTGAAAAATATGTTTTATATACTAAGTTACCACTAAAGAAGGTCAAGAGTCACTCAAGGCTAAGAGTTTATGAGATTTGCGGTTGTAAGTTTAATGATGACAGAATTGAAAAAAATATGAACGCAAAAGACGTTTGATTACTTAAGAAGACGGCTAAACATATATTTATTGTTATAGTCTACAGGGAAGCAGTCGAACGATAGTACGTTTACAGCTTGGGGTTTCCTGGAAAGAAACTATATTCATAGAAACTCCATTTTGTTTAAGTACATTAGCGAAGAAAGGATTTTTAGCAGTGGTAGTAGTAAGCCGAGTTCTTGTAGACGCTATCCAGGGATCATATTCTATTTACCTCTTCTCAAAGAAGTAAACCAGGAGATCATGTGTTAGTTTGATGGAGATGGTTTTGTGGAATGACTAAATTCGAACTTCGCACATCCAGGTTTCTAATTCATCTTCAGCGGATATCTCGGGGGAAAATGTAAATTATTTTTTGCAATAATTTAAAACGTAAATCCTTTTCGTGTAACACGTTGTTGGTGTTTACTTGCAAAAATAACGGGAACCTAACACTATCATGTCATTCTGAGAGAAAATAAGAGCAAGACCAGGAAAATAAAAAATAAGCCCTCCCCAAGCTCAGTATTTACGCCAACACTTTTTAACATTTATATCAGCAACATGCCCGCTCGTTTGTCCTGGATATGACCTTAAACTATATGCGATATGACCTTAAGCGATATCCCAGATTGCGGGCTTTGGGGAGTGTGGAGCTATCCTTTAATTGCCATTGCTCTCAGATCCACTCTGACCCGAAGTGGTAGTATCTGTTAGGGTTCCAACTATGAGTTAAATAGAAACCGTCTTAAAAATATATATATATATATATATACTCTATTAAAAAAATTATTCTTCAAAATCACTGGATTCGGCATTAAATAATCTGAAAAGGGTTGATATGCCGTAAAACAAAAACAAACAAACAAACAAACATTGTCTGTCACATTAACGTTTTAAATAACATTTTTGTCCGCATGTTACGTTTAAGTTTGAAATGGCATTTTCATTCCGCCTATCGTGATTAAGTTTGGAATAACTTTTTCTTTGGTCTGTGATGCTAATGTTTGCAACAACATGTCCGTTGGTCTGTCACATTGACGTTTTAACATTTTCAGTGGCATGTTATGCTTAAGCTTGAAATGGCATTTTTGATCCGCCTATCATGATGCAGCTTTAAATAGCTTTTTCGTTGGTCTCATATTAATTCACATTAAACGGGCGCGTTCTTAGAATATCCCTTCTTGCTTAAAGGCTCCGGCTATCTTCTACCCCTAAAGAGAAGAACGAAATCGTTACCCTTCTTTTCTACTTTTTTCTCTTTCCAAAGATGAAAAGGCTGATATTGGTGAACGCGTCCTTCTTAAAGGGACCTGGTCGGTAAATGATGCAATTTAAATGCGCACTATGAACGTGTAGATTTATGCTGTTGCCGCCTCATCCTGCGGGTACCTATCTCCTCTGATTTACTGGCGTGAAATAAAAAGAAATGTTAAAAAGGGGGTCGCCATGTTGAAAAGTATAAATGCCTCGAGCGTCTCTAAGAAAATGGCGCTCTTATTTCTTTAATGTGTTACTTTTTATACTTTTTCGTTTATCATATTTTGTTAAGATTCGTATATCAGTCCCAAACCATTCGGATTGAATTTGTTTAATCAAAAGTGAACACAAAATAAAAGAAAAATATAATAAAATAATGCTATTTATAGGAAGATTTAAATTTTATGGCAAAAATATTATTTTCTACTCTTTATTTTTCACATTATTTTTGCATTTTTAGTTATATATTTTATCTTATTTTATTGTTCATTTTTTTGTAGACTAGCAGAGGGATTGGTTACTATAATCGTTATTTTTTGTTTGGTTCTTCTCTTGGAAATCAGATATAACAGATTCCAAATTTGTTGTTTTTTAAATGAGCTTTCAGATAAACAAATAGAAATACATACCGGATGATTTTCTTTTTCCTTTTTTTATTTAAACTAGTAGATTAAAAAAAAACGTTCTGAATGTTATAGGTTCCTCATATCCTGTTCAACTTAAACATAGTTGTCGGCTATTTTTTTTTTTTTACAAAGGAGTCACCACTTGTCAAGGCCCAGAGACCACTCGAGGATAAGGGTTAATAAGCGTCGTCAATGTGACGATGTCGTAATAATTGTTAGTATAGAAAATTTGGTAAATTGGATTACTTAAGTGGATGGCTCATCAAGAATTTGTTTAGGTTGGATTTGAAGACGACCATATTATAGTCAGCTGGAAAGCAGGCAAAAGGAAGAAAGTTCCACAGGTGTGCAGTTCTAAGAAAGAAACTTTGTTCATGGAATCTACGATTAGGTTTAGGCACAGATAAAGAGTTAAATACACCAAACGGTGTTATTAATTTTTAAACCCCCAATAATGTTCTAAAAAGCCAAAAAGAAAGCAACGATTTTCACTACAAAACAACCAAACTAATCTATATAAATAAATAGTTCAAGATATAAACAACTTACACCATAAAAACATGCTAAAATAATTGAATCTGGATTATGTGACGTAAAACAGACAACCAAGCTAAACACATGAACAAATCCTTGAAGATATAAAGAACTTGAAGCGTGGGATCTTTTTTTTATTATTAAATGCACTGTAGTCAGTATTAACCCGAAAAGGGACGGGTATGCTATAAAAAAAACAACCAAATCAAACTAAACATGTCCGTTTCTTTTGCCAACCAACCATGTCTAGTCTTCTTGTTTTTTATTACATTTTCACACTAAACAAGGCACATTGCCACTTTGATGTAGGGGGCTACTATCAGGGACATAAGCTATACGGGTACTATGTGGGGAGTTGGGCAGCAAGATGTCGGTTCACGTTACACTTTTGTATGTCAGTACAGATGGGGAAGCAGGAATCCGGAAGGGAATTCCAAAGTGTAGCGGTTCTAGTGAAGAAACTAATGGAGTAGAAGGCTCTCTTACATCTAGGGATCTCTACTGTGAAGGGGTGAGATTTAGCTGCTTGTCGGGTTTGTCGGGAGTATTTACGTCGAGAGGGTACAGGTGATTGTAGTTCTTCGGAGCATTCACCGTTAGAGTACTTGTAGAACAGACAGAGGGATGCTGCATTTCGTCGATGGGACAGAGGCTGAAGCTTAGATGACAATTCAGGACCTATTAGGTTGGCGACTCTCTTTTGAACCTTGTCTAGGAGTGAGAGACTAGTAGCAGATGCATCAGCCCAAATATGGCAGCAATACTCCATACATGGGAGAATGGTGGCCTTATAGAGGTACAGGATACTTTCGGGCATTAGTAGCTTCCTAGAACGGTAGAGAGAACCTACCTTTTTCGCAGCGGTCCTAGCAATGCTCTCAATGTAATCGTTCTAACTCATGTTTCCTGTGAACGGTTGCTCGAATAGTTTAAAAGATGTACTTTCAGATAAAGAGTCTTTGGCCATTGCCATTGCTATTGGTGGTAGAGAATGTTTCTTGTAGTTATTGAAGGAAACAAGTTTAGTCTTGGCAGCATTGAATGTGAGCATTCATTTTTGTCCCCATTCTACTACAGATTGGAGGTTACCTCTAGTGTTTCTGCTATTTCTTTAGATATGTGTTTATTTGTTTTCCTGTCGTGTGTGTTATATCAGCATATATACCCATCTCACAGACAATTTTGCCAGGGAGGTCATTTATGAATATTAGGAATAATAGAGGTCCAACGATAGACCCCTGAGGTACTCCTATATTTATATCATATTGTTTAGATGTACGACCGTCGAGGACAACCTGGATTTTTCTCTTATCTAAAAAGGATTTAATTACGTTAAGTATTCCTTCAGTGATACCGTATAATCTGATTTTCCTGAGAAGACCTTCATGCCATACCCTGTCAAAAGCCTTAGATATATCTAGAACTACCGCTCTACCCTCCCCAGCTTTGTCAAGTGAATGGTATATACGCTCAGAGATTACAGTTAGGATGTCTGCTGTGGAACGGGCTTGCCTAAATCCATATTGTTGGTCGGTCAGAAGTTTAGCATCTGTAAGGTGTTGGACTAGAGCTTGGTTAATTATGGACTCAAATATTCTGGCGAAAAGTGGGAGGAGGCTAATGGGGCGGTAATTTGCTGGGTCAGTTCTTTCGCCAGAATTCTTGAAAACTGGTACTACAGAAGCAGTTTTCCATTAGATTAGAAGGGTTAAGTGTGGAGTTGGAGGCAAACCGCCTGGCAAGCATGTTAGCCTTCTCGATTTCTGAGCAAACTACCTCATGATTCTTTGAGAGTGGGACAATTGTTGATTGCCCATTATTTACTTACTTAGTCTTACTTATATTCACGTTACTCTGACCAGTGTACTCTTTTAGCCTTTGTAGAAATGCCCCGCCATTAAAAATGAGGTTGCTAAATTAATTAATAATGTGCACACAATAATTTGATATACTTTTGTGAATCCTATTTAGTTATGTGTCGGTTTGGAAGAGAATAGGATTATCGTTAGGGTCCAGGGACCGATTTCATCAATCAGCTCTTAAGCATATATTCAGACCATTGAATCGTTTTGGTATCTATACTAAATACAGAATAAACACCACTGTAGAACGCATCGCGGGATGGTGGACGGCTATCTATGCAAGTATATGTGAAAGCATGAATGAAATGATATTTTTTATGTTAATATTTTTACTATAACGCTCATTTTGTCTGGTAGGGACATTTCATGGGTAACATTTTCAAGCGCTTCTATACAAAATCATTCTTTTACTCGGAGAAAAGGAATGACAAACTCGGAGAAAAGGAATTACAAGAATCTACTCTCGTGATAATTAAAGTTTAGGTTTCAGTTAATGGTGCCTGAAGTGCACCGAGTAAAAATTCGTGAAAATGAAACCTTTATTTTTAAAGCAGGAATTGTCAACTGGGATTATCTGTTTTCCGTTGGGTCCACATAAATTTTAAGAGGAAATACAAAATTAGCTTTGTTGATCTCTGGAAGCTAAAAAGAGTTTATTTGGAAATATGTTGAACATAAACAGTTATGCGTATAACAATTATATGTAAATGCAAATAAATTCGATTTCAATTAGTCAAAAAATGTATAATGGGATTAGTCTCGTAATTTAATGTCAAACAATTTCCGTTTCTTGAACTATATTTTAGTAAGAAAAAAAGTGAAACGCCGAAGATAAAACTTTCTAAAAAAAAATTCGTAGCAAATAGTTTATTCCCTGACAAGAAATACAAGTAAAAATTAATGTTTTGACATGCTATTTCATTTTGGTTTCATTAGATTGATTGTGTTATTTTTTTTATTAATGAAAGATGCAATACAAAATATTTTTAGATTAAAATAATGTTATTCGTTCTACGAAAAAATCACACTGTTCTTGTTTTTTTGCGGGAGCATAAATTACCACATATTGTAACTGCATAACAAAATATATTTGAGCTGTTTATGCAATAAGTAAAAAAATATATTAATTAAAAATATAAACGCCCAAAACATATTTACCCGTGAGCTAAAACATGGCGGGTGTCTTATGTGTTCGCCATGGGCATGGAATATGGTCTGGTTAGTGCTTTTCCTCCTCAATCTTTTCGTCCTCTTATTTGTGCTTATACCATTTCTCATTGTGTTCAAGATGCAGTTTGCATAATTCCCAATTTGTTGCCCTCCTCACATGATCATGTCTATTCTTTTTTGACTAGTTTGCTTCGTTCGCTTATTTGGTAGTTTATTGTTTCATCTCTTTGTCCACAGACTCCGCATTTGCTCTTTTCTTGTATCCTTGCTTGGATGTAGTTCGCTCTAATCGCGTTATTTTATGTAGCTGTGATTAGAGATTCATCTTATCTATTTAAGTTTCCTTTTCGTAGTAATGTCTAAGTGTTCTCTCCCTTCCCACCACATGAAGTCAGACCATCTATTTGTTAGAAGCAATCTAATCAAACTATACATGTAAAGAAATTGATCCGATATATTGAACTAAATTTGCACATTTATCTATTGAACTTAACCTGTGGTTTTGCACATAGGATTTAAGTATAGCAACAATTCGCCCTTTAGAAGCCATTATTACAGACATTATGTACTCATTTCTGAGAAAGTATTACCTATCGTCTTAGTCGCCCTAATTAGTGAGCGAATGTCTATATGGCTCTAGAGGTATTTGTTTCCATCTAATACTCCTTTTAGGCAACTGGATTTTCCTTACATTTAAAACCAACCTTGTACCTAACATACCCCCCATGCAGAGGCAAATAAAAAGTGATATATTATTCTTGTTGATCTTTTTAACTAATCAAGATATTTTACTGACATTTAACAAATAGATGAAAGTTGTTTTTTATGCTTGTTGTAAATTTATTGTGCACTTATCTTAATTTAACATATATAATGTTAAATTGCACTTAGCCTTCCCCTTAACTTTCTCTCGCTCGTGTATATATATATAATATAATATACATATATGCATGTATATATGAATACATCTACTTAGCTAATTCAATCTGACGCTCTGCAATATTGAAAGGGCTTGTGATAAAATATGAGTAGACGGATAGTGTAAAACAGCGAGAAATAACCTACCCCTATATCATAACCCCCTCCCCCTACACATACACACGCGCGCACACACTCCCATATCCGCCTCGGGATATGACTACGGCATGCGCATCTTTAGACGAATATTTTTGGACGGCATCGTATTCTCCAGTGCGGCACATCCACGTGTGGTCATGTCGACGGCGTTAATACTGACATCTGGTTCTCGAAAAAGAAAAAGAAAAAGAAAAAAACAAAACAAAACAAAACAAAACAAAACAAAAAAACAAAACAAAACAAAACAAAAAAACGAATGATATGACGGTTTTCGAAAGGTAGAAGACTCCTTTTACAACGAGCCATCGCATCTGTGTGTGTGTGTGTGTGTCTGAACAAGAAATTCTAGATTTGCTGAAATTGAATACCATCACATCAGAACTAAGGAATTATTTACACATTTTTAATGCAATGGTTTTGTATTGTTTGGGGCGGGGTGTCATCTGTTTTTTTTTTGTTTGTTTATTTTTTTTTTGTTTTTTTTTGTACAAATATCAAATTATTAACGCATTTCAGTCATGACTCACCGGATATTTATTTACTTTTCTGAGCCGAAAATTAAATTACGTATTCTTGCATTCCAGAATGTAATTTTGACAAAGGTATTCTGAAATTCCTATATATACACGATGAAGTCGAGTGTTCTGTATGCTCAAATAAGCCTTGTAGTAGACTGTCAACAGTATTATTAATTTAAGTTATGTTCATTTAATGCACCTTGCAGGATATATGTCACCCTTATCAGTGGTGTAATTACAGCTCCGTTGATATCCAAAACTCGAGAGTAATGAGGTTTATGTTGCGGAGTTTAATGAGATTTACATTTGAATAAGGGAAGGGTGATAGGTGTGACTTTACGACATCAGTTAGCAGTTGATACTGCTCCCAGATCTAGACTCTCTTGAATAAACGGTGGATGACTTTCTGCCTCGTGTATTAGCTTGTATATTCTGCATTGCATTCCAGCAGTCCACAAGTAGAAGATCAAAGAGATTTAAAAAATAATGAAACAGATACATGGAGTTTGCCAGAGAACTGAACGAGTTATGGAAGGCAAAGCAAGATAATAAAATCAAAAGAACTGGAAAACTACTGGCAGAAATTGGAATCAAATGTGAGACTGAGGTTGTACAATAGACAGCAATAGTAAAAACTGAAATCGTAAAAAGTTGTCGTCGGAGAAGTAAACGATATCATAAGGGAATGAGCAAAATTTCTGGGCCATATAAATGATACAAGCACAAACCGGAAGTAACATTTGAAGATGAAAATTATGAAACCCACTTTTAATTTGAATTACAAATGGTCACAGTTATACAAGCAAAAAGGTCATGATAATAATAAATAATAAAAAAACACATGCTAATTAGTAGATTGTGTATGCAAACAAATAATAAAGTGAAGGGGATTGAAAAATAAGTAAACTCTTGAACTTTTCTGAGAACTGAAACCAAAGATAATCTATATATTAATACCGTAGTACCTTTAACGTACGTACGTTTTTCAGATTTTATGTCACGGTTTTAAGATTATAAATTACTCGATCAGGAGATCCCATTTATTAAAAAGTATGGAAAGTGATAACATACTACGGACATTAAATTATAAGCATATAGATGCGCTCGTTTAATGTTCGTAGTATGTTATCACCTGCTATCCCTCTTTTTAAGAAATAGGATCTCCCGATCATCAAACACGCAATGTAAAAAAATAATGTTGCTTTTGGGTACTACATGAAACTAAAATATACCTTCTTGGTTTTCTGGCTAGGATCCAAGGGTAGTATCTGTTCTGTCTAAAGATGGAATAATGATATCGTATGGTTTCCGTTTGCGCCAAGCGTCTATACAATGGAGATATGTCACATACTCCTATAAGGATATTGGAGATAAACCGTAAATAAGCAGATATATTCAGACACTACATCAACCAGATTACTTCGAGAAATATTTTTATAGTTTTAACAAAAGGGCTACAGTAATACCGCGGGGTCTCCATTCACGCTGAACGTCTACAGAATGCCCAGAAGCATTATATTCATATGAAAGATCTCACTGTGGAATTTCCACAGGTCCCGGTAGCATAAATAATTTTAGCAGCAATAAAAACAGTCCCGAAAGATAAATTGGAAAAAAAAATAGAATAAATTGTAACCAAAAAGGAGTTTTGACGCTATATGAAGACCTGTACTGAAAAAAACATATATTAAGAAAATCCCTTTCATACAGAAACGAATCCACATAGCAAGTTGACGCTAACCAACAGTAGGTAAGTAAAACATAGAATAACGCTATTATTAAAAGCGAAATACAAATCGATGGCTATTACATATTAAGATGAGTTTCATTTCAATAATTTCCCATTTGTGAAACGTATTACGATGGGACTGCTTGCTTGCAAATTATAACATAGTCGTCGCCAAGCCCAATATCAACAATTGCTTTAAATCCAAATTCATTTCACTCATTTCCAACCCTCTCAGACCATCCTTAATCATTCAATTGACGATCTACCCGTTCTTTTTAACCTTATATTCAAGTTGCCTTTAGAATTGATAAGAGCTGACTTGAAAAAAGTATTTAAAATATCTAGGTAAACATGTAAGAGAAAGACTATGCTTCCTCCTACTAACACACACCAGCATGGAAAGGTAGTGGGGCTGAGAGTTGGAAAGAAATAAAAGAGAGAGCACCATGCAGATCTCGACTGGAATGCAAGATTGGAATCCTGAGAAAGTTTATTGTTGCTCAGATTCCAGGGAAAGACACCATACGTCTTCAGCGTGGGGATGGCTCGCGCGAGAGCACCAGATAGGTTATAATCGAATGGTACGAAGAGAACTGTAATATTAGGGAAGCTTAATGTCACTCAGATTCCAGAGAAATATCTGATCAATTTCATCGAAAAACCCTCAATAAAGAATTGGCGCGCGGACATTAAGTAATTAACAATGATTATGGACTACGACGAAGAGAACCTGAATATTCTTGCTGATACTCAGACACTGAGACATCTACCCGTTACTCTCAATGTGAATAAACCGTGTGAATACTCCAAGTGAGTTACAATAATAATGGCCAAATAATGAATGTGGACACCACAATCGTTTTTCAAATCATCATTTATATTATATTTTTCTTAGTCTTACTAATATGGTATCTGTTTAATGCGCAGTTAGAAATTAATAGACATTGATAGGTATTAGTAGTTAATATAACAATGAGCACAAATTTAACAATATCATAACATCAATTTGACATAAGACACTTGTAATTCTAAGTCAACGGGCTATAACACTTTGTACGTTTTTGTAGGGTTAAAGTCAAGTCGTTTGATAAATAGCGACTATTTTATTTTTTGGAACACAGAATTTTGGCACGAAATTGTAGACGAATGCCATTTCGTCTATTCTGTATTGTTCTCCTCTTGCGATAAATCTCCGACGACCTAAATTTTGATAGATGTTGTAATGGTTAACTTAGTTTTGTATTTTTATAAGGTGAATAATCGAGACACTGGGTATTTTGAACTATGTGACATTGAACGCATGACTTCTGAGGGAGCTAGAAGAGATTTAACTAATGGAGAATAGTTTGCAGTGTACTAAAATATTCGAAATTCAACGAGAAATAAAAAAAGATCGAATGGTCTATTTTAATTGTGTCACTCAGACGAGAGTAATCTCAGTAAGATAAATTCCAATAAGAACTCTGGCAAAGAAATGTATTCCTACAAAATATACATATCCTAAGGAGAGGTATTCCAAAAAGACGTATTCCAACAAAACGTATCTCAACAGACAGGTAGACAGATAGATTAAGAGAAATACAATATAGTTTTATGCTGCTGTTTTGTTTTTGTTTTACTAGATAAACATACACCCCGTACTAGAATTATATGCAAATCGATAATTTCGTTCTAACTCCGAGAATTTTCAATGAAAATTTGTGAAATTTAGCACGTTATGTGACAACACTAATTTTAAGCTAATCTGCACAGTAATAAACAATTGGCAGCCATTTTTGTGATTTGCATTTTTTCCAGCGTGCAAACTTTATATGCAAACCAATGCTAAAATATGGTCAAGTGCTAAAAGATCATCGAAACATTGATTATTCTAGGAATTTGTAAATTGAGAACAACAATAATAAAGAACAAACAACTTCAATATGGTTTCATAGTAAAATTATATATTATATTATATAATATATAATTACTATTTTTATTGACAAAGCAAAAAGCCTTTAGTCCATTGAAGATGTAAAACTTTCGATTTCATCTGATGAAATGTCTTTGGCAGCAGTCAGAATAGCATTCCAGAGGTCATCCTTGAAGTTGTACTGCCTTCCTCCGGAGTAAATATTTTGTTTCAAGATGCTCCACAGATTTTCGATGGGATTTAAATCTGAAGAACAGGCTGGCCATCGCATTATTTTCCCATGTCTGGCAAAAACTCTCTCTAAATATTCAGTGGCTATCCGTGTAGAATGAGACGGTGCATTATCATGCATGAATACCATCTTTTTCCGAAATACCAAATTCAAGTGTTCCTTAATGAAGTTAATGTAGAGTTTGGCGATAATTTTCACTGTATCTGCGACTCTGAATGGTCCTACCAGCTCATTGCTAATGATTGCAGCCCAGAGCATCACACTATAACCTCCTTGTTGACACCTGATCCTTTGAGGACGTAGGCACTCATTATGGTATCATCCTCCTCTCCACCCATCTGGCCCATCTATGGTCGCTCGACACTCATCGGTGAAAAAAACAGTTAGAAAATTCGCCTTCATGTGATCTCTTGCCCACTCCATCCTCTTTTTCTTGTGAATATCCTTCAATTGAGGGCGGACCTCTGGCTTTCCAAATTTTGCAATCGTCCTCAGGATACGCCAACTAGTTGATTTGAGCACATCAGGAACGCCAGCTTTTTCAAAAACTTTTTTGCTAGTTTCAAGTGGGTTACGGCGAAATTCTCTCTTGATCTTGCTCATTGTTCGACGTGACAGATATGATTTCTTACAAATTTTCCCTTTGTCAGAACGTCCGTTGCAAAGTTGAGGGTTAGTACAATATTTTTTGATTGTACGATGATCACGGTGTAATTCTTTGGCAATTTCTAAGGTGGAAATCTTATCGAGCCTGTGAACAATTTTAGACTTCTCAGCTTGACTTAAAGCACCTTTACGCCCCATCTTGCATATAAAGTTGGCACGCTGAAAAGAAACTGCAAGTCACCAAAATGGCTGCCATTTTCTCGCTATTGTACAGATCAGCTTAAAATTTTATATCTGCGCATGCGTTAGTGTTGCCGTATAACGTGCGAAGTTTCACAAATTTTCATTGAAATCTGTCGGAGTTAGAACAAAAATATCGATTTGCATATAATTCTGGCACGGGGTGTATGTGTAATTACATGGGTTATTTTTGATTATAATAGTGATATCAGTGATGTTTCAAAATCATTGGGAATTAAAACTAATTGAAATTATCTAATTAATTTTTATATACTAGAAGATAAAAATGTAATTCATATTCCTGATTAGATCAGGTGAGATGCGGAGTAATTAACGGCAAATCTAAAGATGCCAACACATGCATGTAAGTTCAACTTA
>NC_136488.1:51932191-51959691 GCF_053919585.1 Euprymna scolopes
CTAAATTCTCGTCGACCAAAACAGTGCAATGTCAAACAGATATCTGTCAAAAGTGACGGTCGTTCTATTTATTTGAAGCAAACGTAACTAACAATTTTTAATAACAACTTTTACTAGGGTTAGAAGATGAAAATATTGATTAATTAAAAAAAGTAAATGGCTATTATTTTTAAATATTTGTTTTACTTAAATAATATTTAGCTGGTAATGACATTTTAATTTTTTTTTACAGAAGAAAAAAGTGTAATTTGTTCATAAAGTATTGATCGTGACGGGCATTTATTCTTTCAAAGATAATACGTTTTTAACAGTAAATTATATAAACTGATGCAGAGAAGACAGTGACAAGTTTCCGTCATGTCGTTAATATTATAATTCTATTTATTGCACTTCATCTCAGCTCCCCTCCCCATCAAAATTAATTAAATATTCATACTTATCTAACGCGTGCCAGAAAGAAAGCTAGATTTAACTTTCAAAAATGAATATATTAGATATTCTTTTCTAAAGATTTTTTTGCCTTCTAATAAACTAACCGTATATATTTCACAAAATGCTTTAAGCAAACTACGCCATATATATATATATATATATATATATATATATATATATATATATATATATATATATATATAGAGAGAGAGAGAGAGAGAGAGAGAGAGAGAGAGATTTTGGATTTTGGATTTTACCGTTATTGGATATTTTACCCTTTCCCAGACTATCTATTCTCGTGAAATCACCTTTTTCTTAAACCTATTCTCTCTGCGTCACTATTTGTTACCAAGTAAGATCTAGCAAAATTTGATCCCGCATTTTGCTAAATCCTACTCTCTGATGAGAAGGAAAGTATTTCTTCGAAACTCCGCGGATTAAGGACTGTCCACTTATTTTGAGCTTCCTTTTTAAAACAAAATATGTTTTTAACTCTTTTTAAAAGTGTTTTTAACATGTTTTATTAACTACTTGTTCTTATATATATATATATATATATATATATATATATATATATATATATATATATAGCTTAATTTAAAAGGAAAAGAGAAAGTTCAATTCCACAAAGGAGATTTATCCGGATAATGTCAAGCTCAACAATTATTATTGGAACTTATACAGTAGGACAACAAGGGTATGAAATGATGACACAAAACTATCTATAGGTAGATATAGAATGGATTATTTATTGAATAATGGAATACAGGCAAAATTTGGAGGATAGCAGGGACTCTTTATGCCAGGGCATTTCGAAGCGAATTTATAGCCGCCATTTGCCGTTTAGGTGGCACCAATCAAAATCAACAATACACCCCCTATTTAGCCATAATACATATACCCCTGAATCTCAATACAATGTTAAAGACCATATATAATCTTATATATCATTCTATATATAATAAGCTTCTCCTTATTTATTTAGAATTCAATAAAGCTTCCCCAACATTCTATAATTCCTCTTAATCTTTTTTATCCCTAATGAACCTTACGCTAGAAGCTGCATCTTCCCCATACTACATAGCACCTTCTCTACTCTTCTGATGAGAAGCATTAGGCTTCGAAATGCCCTGACATAAAGAGTCTCTTCTACCCCCCAAATGTTGTCTGTATTCCATTATTAAATAAATGATCCATTCTATATCTACGAATATATAGTTTTGTGTCTTCATTTCATACTCTTGTTGTCCTACTATATATATATATATATATATATATATATATATATATATATATATACTTCATTTACTCACATAAATTTAATATACGAAAGTATAGATTTATGCGTAAACTTCAAGTATTTACTTCAAAAGTGCTCAATACGTAGGTAGAGCTAGTTAGTAATTTATAAAATATATATGGCGATTAAGCTACACTGAATATTCTGCGTTTCACCCACTATAGGATTCGTCAGGCTTATGCGCGAATTCTGTGGTTGCTTCTTGTTTTATATATGTTGAGGATTTCTAGTTAGTCAATCAGTTTTCTAGTATCCATCGCGCCCCTTCCTATCAGCCAATGGGCATGCATTTTATCGAACAAAGGATCTGTTTTAGAACTAGGTTAGTGGCTTAAGGTAGATCTTTTCCTTCCTTTATATATATATATATATATATATATATATATATATATATATATATATATATATATATATACTAGCATGGGTACCCGGCGTTGCCCAGGTTTTTGGAGGTGTATGTTGAGCTAAAAAAAAAGTGGTAGTAGGAAGGCAGGCTCGAACCTGTACCGAAAATGAGGAGAAGAACGTGGAAAAACGTGACGTCTTTGCTGTTACGACAATCGTCAAACCGGAAGTGACACAGGTTTAAATTAAGGCTATACAATCGAAAAGAGGGGATGACTTTCGAAAATATCGGCGAAAAAAGCGACCCTCTCCCTGTAGAAAAGTGCCCAGTTGAGGGTGGAGAAATTAATGTTTTTAGCCACTTTTTCGGTATTTGCCGTCTGAAGGGTCGAGTTTCAAAACGATACTGATCTTGTGAAAATCCGTCGCCTCTGTCGAAAGTTTTAGGCAACCATGCAAACATACATACATACATTTATATATTGGTAGCTCATATTTTCGACCCAAACCGATTAAAATGCTTGCCCTATCTCTAAATATCCTTTATGTAAAATTTCAAATGTTTAGACTAGAAATGGTCTGAGTAATTTGGTAGAAACCGCAGTAGTCGAATTTTTAAAAATTTTTACCCCTATCATGACCCCTTAAAATTTATTGTTTTGGGCTCAAATCAAGTTATTAAGTTAGATCCATGTCCAAGGAACCTATATCTAAAAGTTAAAGTGTGAAGACCAAAAATTGTCGGAGGAGTTTGGTAGAGTTATCAAAAGTCAAATCATTGAACTTTGACCCTTAATCGCCAAATTTCTGGCCGAAAACCGATCACATCGATTTTTCCAAATCTCAGTACCCTGTATATCATGTTTCGAGTCTGTAGACTAAAAATTGACAGAGTTATTGCGAAGGAAAATGTACACAGACACACAGACACGTTCACTTTTATAGATATACTAGCATAGGTGCCCGGCGTTGCCCGGGTGTTTTGAGGTGTATGCTGAGCAAAAAAAAAAAAGGTTAATTTATTTAATTTTGACCCCTATTATAACCCCTTAAAATTTATTGTTTTGGGCTCAAATCAAGTTATTAAGTTAGATCCATGCCAAGGAACCTATATCTAAAATTTCAAGTGTTTAGACCAAAAATTGTCGGAGGAGTTTGGTAGAGTTGTCAAAGGTCAAATCGTTGAACTTTGACCCTTAACAGCCAAATTTCTGGCCGAAAACAGATCACATCGATTTTCCCAAATCTCAGTACCCTGTATATTAAGTTTCGAGTCTGTAGACTAAAAATTGAGAAAGTTATTTCGTAGGGAAATGTACACAGACACACAGACAGCGAGACAGAGAGAGAGACAGACAGACACAGACATGTTGACTTTTATAGATATATAGATAGATAGTAGGTTTGGAAAATATTCATGGCAATTAAGCTACACAGAATTTTCCGCGTTTCATTTTTATGAGGATTTGTCAGAATCATGCATGGAATTGATGTTGCTTTCTGTTTTTTATATATCCGCATCGTACTGGATTTGCTAATCAGCCAATCAGACTCTTAATCATTCACACGCCCTTTTATTGTAGCCAATGAGCGCGCACCTGTTTCATTATATTTTACCGAGTATTTCTATTTTCATTTCTTTGTCATCGGATATCATTAGATTTTAATTGGGATGATTTTATATTCTATGTTATAATAGAGTACTTTTTTACAAAAGAGTCGCCACTTATCAAGGCCCAGAGGCCACTCGACGATAAGTACGGTAGTCAATGTGACAATATCGTATTAATCGTTAGTAGTAGAAATTGGGTAAATTAGATTACTTAAAGGGACGGCTCATCAATAACTTGTTTATGTTGGACTTGAAGACGATTATATTGTAGTCAGCTGAAAAGCAGGGAAACGGAAGAGAATTCCACAGGCGTGCAGTTCTAAGAAAGAAACTTTGTTCATCGAATATGCGTTTAGGTTTAGGTACAGATAAAGAGTATGGGAAATTAGTGGTAGTGGCTTCAGATAGACGAGTGTTTTTCGTGAAAGTTTGGCGGGGGACCCATACATTGAACCTCAGACGAGCACTTGTCATGGAAATAACAATAAAACAGAGGCAGACTCGCAACGTCTCTGCTGTGGGGAAGAGGTTGCAAGAAAGAGAAAAGGGCACCCTCTACTAGACTACGAAATCTACTTTGAACTCTGTCAAGGCCGGGTAAGATGTGACAATAGTAATCCATCCTTGGATGTACTTGGCTCTTATACAGGTATAGAATTGCATCAGCAGTGAGATATCTACTGGAGCGGTAGAACAATCCCAAGATTTTTCCAGCGACCTTGGTAATCGATTTTATGCGCGTATTCCATTTTAGATCAGGAGTAAAGGTAAATCCCAGAAGATTGTCAAAACATGGAGCCTCCCCAAGACGAGAGCTATTCATTTCAATTTATGCCAGACTGGGATAAGAGCGGAGACGATGGAAAGATAGAAGCTTAGTTTTAGATGCATTAAAATTGACCAGCTACCTCTTTCCCCATCGCACAACGTGCTCAAGATCGGAGGAGAGAGAATCAGATAGAACTTTGTCATTTACGGCCTTTGAAGTGTTGCCATAGATAGTAGTGTCGTAAGCATAAATACCTATGCATGATCTTAGGATGTGATTTGGGAGATCAGTAATGTAGACCAGGAAGAGAGTTGGGACCATGATTAACCCTGAGGGATTCCAGCAATAATACCGTGAGCTTCTGATCTCTGCCAATTAACCACTACTCTTATGAACCTATCAGAGAAAAATAATTTAATAACTGAGAAGATATTTCCAACTATACGGTAACTGGAGATTTTGTGGGGTAGACCTTTATGCCATACTCTATCAAAGGCCTTTGATATGGCAAGAGCAATTGCTCTAGGAAGGAAGCCTCCGTCGAGAGATTCGCTAATCCCATGAAATATAACTGTTAGCTATAGACAAAGCAGAACGGAAACCATATTGCATGTCACTTAGGAGGTTGACTATTTAACGCAGATTCCAGCAACTAACTTATAATACACAGGAGACTTACTGGTCTATACTGAGTGGGAGATGACCGATCACGTGGATTTTTAAATACGGAGCATACTGATGAGGTTCTTCATGGTGTTGGGAAGCAATTCCTCTTAAGACAACCCTTAAACAGCTTTGTAAGTATGGGAGCTAGTTCTGGTTGAAGCTTTTTCAGCACTGTAATTTGAATAATGTCAGGGCCAGTTGCTTTACTGGAATCAAGGTTTTCGATTAGCTTGACAACATCACGCACATATATTTGTAAGTCGCATAGCTTGTTTACAAACAAAGGAAGAAATATGGGGGTTGGAGGCTCTGTACGCATAGGGTAGAATTAGCTACAAAATTCTTGGCAAAGAGTTTGGCTTTGTCTGATGCTGACAAGATTACCTCAGGTCCGTTGATGATAGTGTGGATAGAGGACGCGTTTCTGTCCAGGACCCTGTTTGTTATTTGCCAAAACTGGTGGGAACCAAGCCGCTGTTCAGCCACTTTGGACTTTACGGACTGAGCATACAACTCTCTCGCGTTCTTCATTACTCTTTTACAGTGGCTGCTGGCAGTCCTGAAGGCAGGTTTAGTGTCAGTGCATCTATTACGTTGTAAGCAATGGAGAAAGTGATTTCTGTGCAAAATGGCAGCAGCACATTCTGGAGAGAACCTCGACTGGCTGCTAGTTTTTTTCTGGAATGTGTTAGTGGTCTATAGATAAAATTAACCTTTCAGATGTAATACTATAGTTTTATGCTGCAAGTTATTTATATCTTAAAATATTTATTCATGGTGTTTAGGTTTTCTTGTTTTGTAGAAGAAATCGTTGTTTCTGTTTTTGGCTCTCAAGAATATGATTGAGTTTTGCAAAAGAAAAGGGATAAACAAGATTATAAGTGTTTGTTGCATTCAAGTCATGAAACCAATATCTTTAGACATCCTGATCTGCTAGCACTGGGAAAGATTTTTGAAAGCAAACAAAATAAACACACATATTTTGCAAAAAAAAAAAACACACACACACACACAAAATGGTCAAAATTCACTTGACTTTAAATATGATACACATCACTCCTATACAAGACTCTGTCCGTTGGTCAGTGTGTGGCGCTAAAATGTTAAATAGCGTTGGTTTGTCACACTTAAACTTGAAATAACATATTTAGATGTATCATAGATCCCTATAAGTAGCTTTGTCTTTCCGTTGTGTTCATCGATAAACGCGCAGATTAAATGTCTGCATCTTAAAAATATTCGTTTTTATCTTTCTTGTTTTCTTTTTCTTCTTTTATTTTTAAATTGTTCCCTCGTTTTGTTATATAAAACTGTTTGAAAAGAGAGAAAGAGAAGGGGAGAGAGAGAGGGGGAGGGATGATTTTCAAGGATATCATTCGTAAATGGATAATACTCCGGATTCTAATTTGCGAGTGGGATCAGTTTTTATTTCAAAATGGTGTCCTTTTTTTCAACATCAAAGTAAGTGCTTATTATCTAATACGATATATTCGAATCACAGATTGGTTCCTGTTCATGCGGTGGGGCGGGATGTGTGGTATTTTAATGCCTGTCCTGCCATTCTTCCTGAATAAGAGCGGAAATAGTTCCACAAAAAGACATCAATGGAATCGACCTTCTTGATACATTTATAGAACTGGAAAGGGAGAGAAATGAAGGACGACCTCTTTCTTCTATACGCACCCGTCTTTCTATTTTTTCGTATGTTGCATCAATACCTTCATCACTCTCTACCACGCCCGTATATTTCTCCTCCCTCCAAAAAATAAAAAAATATAACCTTTCGTAATTAATTTTGCTTAACGCATTCAATCTCCTTACCTATTTGCCATAAGGTGATTCAATAATATATATAGTGGTTAATTCCGTTAGCGAAAACTTACTTCAGTTCTGACTGAAAAAAAAAACATGAATTCATTTCTCTATGGCGATCTAACAACGATCTACTTTAGTAAGTCATATATTCTGAAGAACAGGAGACATTAAATCGCGTTTTGAATATTATCTTTAATTAAAGTGAATACGGTTACGAACTATGAAATGTGAATACAGATTCTACATTCTATCGAGGGTTATTGTGTTCTCGTTGGGAGATGCATGAAAACAAAATTTGCCCTCAATATTGTTAAAAATAAAATAGAAAGCTGTGTTCAATTAAGACTTTGCAGTGATTTGTTTACAATATGCATTGAATTGCAACGTTAAATAATCCAAAAAGGGTTGATATGCCATAACAAAAAATACGAAACTAAACTAACAGCATACATCCACATGCCCAAAACTGTTATTAGCACGTATATTAGCTGTATATTAGTTGTACATGTATTGTTGCTGAGTGACACAATGGTTGCCTGAAGACATAATTAAATACCTCCACTTTAAAATGCCCTTTGTAGAATCGTTAATAAAATTGAGTTCTTTCGATAATCCAAGTATATTTGTTTCAAGGAAACTTCAGTCTATGCCTGACTTATTCACTAACTTTCAGTATTAACTGCCCAACAATCTTTGTTTTATCATCTTTCAATATATGTAGGACACTTTGGTAATCGTCGCATTAGTAAGAGGTATGATCCTCAGTTGACTTCACATTTACTGGATCTACGCACCATAGATTTTATCTTTTGAGTTTTCTAATAAAAGATGACCTACATATCTATAAAAGTGAGAATGTGTGTGTGAAGACAATTCTCAACCTATATGCTCCACGAATTTTTGCTCTACAGACTTAAAATTTGGCATATAGGGTATTCAGACATGGAAAACCGTTTAAAGAGTCAAAATTGAAGTCGTCGGAGTTTTATCTGTTTGCTAACTGTTTCACGAATGGGCATGCATGAATTTTTCACATGACAGATTCCTTATGCTAAGAATAAGTTTGGTTCGAAAACACCTTTTAAAGATTGTATCAAGTTTGCCTAATGGCAATCGTACTTAACTCACTGTCTTTAGGGTTTGGTTTCGATCTCAGCTCGAGTATTTTTTTACTTACAAGAAATGAACTGTTTAGAAAAAATATGATACTCTTGTGCACATGTCTCATGTCTCAGTTTCTTTCCGTTTTTTACTTTATTATTTTTTTTGAAGGAATTTGATGTTACGTTTAATATCTACGGTATTTCTGTTTGTAATAATTAATAATTCCGCACTAATTAAAGTATAATATTTATGCATATTTTAGAAACGGGCAACAACTGCCGACCTGCTGCTTTCTTGAAGTTTTACATTTGGATTTTACCGTCACTGGATTTTTTATCTTCCACCAGACTATCAATTCATGTGTAATCACCCTTTTCTTCACCATATTCCCTCTGCTTCACTTTTTTTGTTTTCAAGTAAGATCTTTGACTTACTTGTTGTTTCATCAAATACTTCTGAATGCAAAATCCGATCCCGCATTTTGCTAATTCCTATCCTCTGATGAGAAGGAAAGTATTTCTTCGAAACTCCGCGGATTAAGGACTATCCATTTATCTAGTGTTTCCTTTTCAGATTAAATATGTTTTTAACTCATTTTAAAGTGTGTTTTTAACATATTTTATTAACTGTTTGCTCATATATATATATATATATATATATATATATATATATATATATATATATATATATATATATATATAATAACTTCATAGCAGACATGTGCCAGAGACGAAGATAATTTTGCATGTCAGATCTACAAGTGCTTATCATTTGGCGGTGATAAAACAAAGACGAACACTTATTTAATAAAATAAACATAAACTGTAGATTATCTGTACCCAATATGGTTTCATTACAGAAAGGATTCTGAATATTATAAACGATTCCATGATGGCATTTTTGGAGGAAAGTGACATATTTGTGTTAGTATATATACAATGCGTAGGGTTCAAGTATTTATCACTTTTGAAAAGTTATAGTCTTGCCTATCTAGATAGAGGCTAATACTACCGTTCCTCACAATACTAATCTCTTTCTATTAAGTATCTAATCTAGTAGATCATGCACAATCGAATAAACTCCAATCCTTGTCTCATCGACACAATTTAGTATCCCTGTTTGGTTTACAAGTACTTTAATAGAATGTGCTCCGACGAACTCGTAGCACTCGTACTTCCTCGATGTAAATAACCGGACAAACAATAAAATCACATTCATTCACTGTAGAGGTCACATAATGTCGTAAAGACTTCTACTCTGTTTTTTTTCTTTCCTCGAACTGCTAGATTTTTTAATTACTTTTCTGCCTCCGATTTCACAGACTGTACAAATACGCAGAAGTTTAAATGTAATGTGAACAAACATCTCGCTGCAAAACTCCTTATTAAAGTGTTCCTGTAGAAATGGTCCCTAATTCGCAGTAGCCCCTTACGTGTCAGTGGCAATTTGCCTTGCTTGGAGCGAATACAAGTTTTCAAAAATATTGAAGTAACTGTATAACCTTGGGCACACGCGTTCAAATTCGTAAATCATTACACAGCGAAAGAGGGATGAATTTAAGACGCACGCCGTCATGTTATATAGCGGCCGCCCATTCGCTGTTAATTGGGCACAAATCAAACTTTATCCCCAGAGGTAAATTAATGCCTGGCGACAATCAAACACAGTTAATTGGTGCTGAAGAACATCAGCACCTCTTCAAGTAGACGTTTCCATTCGGTATAATTTGCAATCCTTGTTTGGGCGTTTTTTCCCTCTTTCTTTAAAGTGAATTCTTTGAGACGCCATCTTTCCTGTTCAGCTGACGAGTCTCCGCGGAGGGTGAAAAGGTAATTATACAAAACTCTCGTATTTCAAATGTTGTTTCCTTGCCTATATCATTTTACAATAGTAAACAACAATAAATACGTGTCAGTTATTTAATATCTTAAGTCTCCTACAAAATATACAAACTGCGCGAGATTAATTGTTTGTTTTCATTGGCTAATTAACAAAAAAGAAGAAAAAAATGATTATCCAGTAAAAAGGTTTCGTGTTTCGTTTTTAACTAATAGAACGTTAAAAACTGAGTTTATCACGGTTGAGATTCATATCTATTAAATTATTGACATCACGATCATATTTTAAGACTTCACATAAAAAAACTTATACATGAATTTACTAATTAACAGTCCCTTGAATATTTCCTTCTCACATAGATAATGGTTTTTGGTTGCAAAAAGTTACCGTATTTGTAAAAAATAGTTTTTAATAATATTTAATAAATAATAACCGAATAGAAAAAAAGAAAGAGATTCATTTCTACTAATTTATTTTATTTCGCGAAGGGCGATAAGAACAGCAGCCTTCGTAGAATGATAGCTGTCTTGATTTTTTTTCTGTTTGATAGACGAGACCTCATGTATAGGTGCGAAGGTACTTATAAAAATATTCGTTTATTATATCTATATTTGATTATTTAATAATTTGTTTATTTATATTTGATTTAAAATTATTATTTAAAAATTAATATATTAAAACAATTTTAAGTAATTTTTTTTAAAATACACACTCTTCTCGATTTGATTAATTACTTGCTTGACAAGCACTTTATGCAAACTAAAATGTAATTATTGTATTTCCTCTTGAAAATCGCATTTAAAGGTAAAAACAAGACAGGGGAAAAGAGTCTCTTTTTTTTCACAAAACAATTTACAAAATTATACTATCTGTTAACGAACTATCTAATTAATATTTGTTTATTTTACATATTATTGCGTTTTTAATCCTTTCATCTATACAAGAACTTTGTTGGAGTAGTTCGTTTGTACAATATATACAACATTTCAAAAGGTTGTGTTTATTATTGATTTAAATAGCAGTAACCCATTCGTGTAGTAATAGATGGGTGATAAATAAAAAAATTCTCTTATATATATAAGAGAAAGTTTTTTATTATATATATATATATATATATATATATATATATATATATATATATATACTATTCAGATCTACAAGTGCTTATCATTGGGCTGTGATAAAACAAAGACGAACACTTATTTGATAAAATAAACATAAACTGTAGATTATCTGTACCCAATAACATTTATATATACCTTTTTTCATTCATCATTCTTATATCACGATCGAAATAATTACGTTGACAACAATTTTCGTTAGATAAACGAATTAAGCAACTTTGAATTTACAAAATTATACTATCTGTTAACGAACTATCTAATTAATATTTGTTTATTTTACATATTATTGCGTTTTTAATCCTTTCATCTATACAAGAACTTTGTTGGAGTAGTTCGTTTGTACAATATATACAACATTTCAAAAGGTTGTGTTTATTATTGATTTAAATAGCAGTAACCCATTCGTGTGGTAATAGATGGGGTGATAAATAAAAAAATCATCATATATATATATATATATATATGAGAAAGTTTTTTATTTATAATATATATATATATATATATATATATATATATATAAACTTTTTCATTTATCATTCTTATATCACGATCGATATAATCAGGTTGACAACAATTTTCGTTAGATAAACCAATTAAGCAACTTTGAGCCTAGTCAATACAAAAAAGGTTACTATTTGGGAATACTGGACGCTGTATGTATGAGGACATCAACACCTCACCGCAAAAGTTTCAAAAGCAACATCTGCCCTGACGAGGATGCTTATGCGATTGAGGAGCGCTTGCGAATTTCATACTCCCATGAAATTATTCCTTCGGAAGGAAGTCGGTTCAACCCGCCTGGGGTTAGTGCTGCTTCGGTACAGTACAGTATCACAAGTCAAACGGTGTACTGCTGTTTAAATGAATAAATAATTCTACATACATGTGTGTGAGATATATATATATATATATATATATATATATATATATATATAATGTGTGTGTGTGTGTGTTGTAAGATTCTTGAGAGAATTATTAAACATGTGTGTGCGATACATGATTTACTGATCTCTCTAGTTTCAACAGTCATATCAACTGCAACCGTGACGTCACCAAATCACATGACGGACCGTTCGTAGCGAATCCTAATGACGGAAGTGACTGACTAGCACATAGCCGAGGGATAAGATTTCTGAATCTACTCATTTCACAACAAAATTTTGTCCTCGAAGAATTAGAAACGATTTTATAAAGTTGAAAATTCATTTCATTTTCTTAATACGACACAATCGGAAGCTAACGTCACGTGCATCCGCTGAGTGTGATATACGTTTCTTCATTTTAATAAACCTTGTATTAATAGTACTGTATTTGGGTTGGTGAATCTTTGCATTATTTGGTGGTTTTTGATAAGCGGCAGAAGCGTATCTGTAATTTGATTGGCTCACACCTTTTCTTCTTCTCTACACACACTTTCTCTCGCTCCTTTGCAGACGTTATGTTGCTAGTCTCAGTCTTTTTTAAATACTATTATAGCATTTATTATTCAAAATTGTCTATCTAGTCCCTGTTCCATTTGTTTAGACTCATTTAACTCGTTGATTTAGAGTGTTCATCAATTCGCTGTTTTGATACCTTATTGTAATACAGCTTCCTATTCCAGTAGTTTCTTTCCAAGAACTACAGGTCTGTGAAACTCTCTTCATGCTGACTGTTTGGCTCCCACGCATAATCTTGGTCTTTTCAAGACTAAGACTAATATACATCTCCTGTCTTTGCGATAATCATAGTTCGTTCTTATTAGCTGCTTACGTGAAGTGGCTTCATGCAATGCCTGGGGCGATTATCATAAAATAAAATAAAAATTAGTAAAATCAAATTTTAAACAAAAAAGAATTACTGCCAGAATACACGCTATCTTTATGTTGTGGTGGAACTAACCTATGTTGTCTACTAGTAGACAATTGCAATCTTAACAAATACCGAGCGATTAAACCGTAAGGTGTCAATCGATATTCCGTGAATAAACCTAGGTCGTTCATAGGCTACGACGTACAACCCACCTATTGTAAGCTTTGTAATACATGTTGTTACTTTATTTTGGCATTCTGTTTTTGTTTGTAGCACTTAACAGGGTTATAACAGTGGCGACGTCGGATTTCGAACTCGCAGAGGTCACTCGAATTTAAAATACTCCCAGTATTCAAAAGAACTCACGACGGAAAGCTGAATTAAACCAAGCAAGTGTTCAGAAAACACTGATAAAAGGAGAAAAACAAGAACTTGTGAAAACCAAATACGCGTATGGATATAAAAGTTTGAATTGCAAACTCGTAGAAAGTAAGAATATTTCTATATTTTTCTTCTCTTTGGCTTAGCACTATCACGACATCTTACCGCACCTGTAAATACAAAAGAAAAAGAAATACAAATTATTCGTGTTTTTCTCGCGTCATTAAATAAGTGTGTCAGCGAAACATTAAAAATGTAAAAAAAAATACGGTTATCTTCTTTTTTCGTTCAGGCAACAGTTTTTTTTGCTATAAAAATACATTTGCTTTGAAGTAATATTGAATAATTCTCACGACATTTTTCTCTTCTATGGGAAAAGACATTCGAATGAAATTTAAATGTTCATTTTCAAAGTAACCGAACGAAACAAATTACTGTTTCCTTTACCCGAAAATCTGGTTAATGCGTAAATTCAGTATTTTCTCCATCATACAAAGATGGACGCCTTACAAAGTACACTGAAACAATTATTAAAACTGCAAATTGAATAACAACAACAACAATTATTTGGACACTATAAATGCTCAGGAAAGACAATAGCAATTATTTCAACACCAGAAGCGATACGATGAAATACAACAAGGACAACTAATGAGACTAGAGGCCCAACAATCAGAAAATCAACGGCACATGAAAGAGCTCCTTACTCAAATCATAAAAAATAATACGTCCACCGATAATAATACCGCATTTTCACAAAACTCAATATGGAATGTGACTGACAATTTCTGTTACGGACCGGAAGAAGGTAAAACATTTGAAACTTATTTTCGTCAGTATGAAGATTTTTTTTAGTATCGACTGCAAACGGTGGTTGGATCAGAAAAAGGTTCGCTTACTATTACGAAAAATAGAGACAGCCGAGCATAACAAGTTTGTGGATTTTATTTTACCACGTAATATGTCGAAATTATCTTTCGCCGAGACGGTTGAACTTCTTACAAAACTATTTAGCCCGAAAGTCTTTTTATTCAATAAGTATTGGTCAGGACTGAATTTGCAGAAGAATGTAGAAGATGATTTCGTAGCGTATGCATCCATGGTAAATAAACATTGCGACGAATTCAAACGTGCAGACCTTAGTGCAGATAATTTTAAATGTTTAGTATTTGCGCAAGGAATGACTTCTGGTCGAGATACGGAAATTAGGAGGCGTGCATAACAAAATTCGAAAATGAACCAAACCTAACTCTACAAAAGTTAACGGAAGACTTCCAGAAAATAGAAACTATTAAATAAGATTCGATAGATATCGAAGCTGGAGTCGCACAGATAAATAGCAGACAGAAAATTTAAAAAACACATAAAAAATAAAACATAAGTTAGGGTAAAAGGACACAAATATCGACACAAAGCTAAGAAAAAATTTAAAGAAAGAAAAATCCAGTCTCTATAATCGATACGGTAATTTGCATTGAGTAAAGGACTGTCCATATTTTTCAAGAAAATATTTAATATGTAAATAATATGATACAAAGGTACTCATTGCAGATATAAAGTTAAATACAAAACCCGAGTGTGTTTGGCGGAGACTGAAAATAATGAAGAATGGTTGCGAAAATATATGGTTATAACAATCATGATAAAGAAATAAAAATGCACTAAATGAACTAAATTCGGGTTCAGACCTTTCGATAGTAAATTTACATATGTGGAAGAAATTCAATAAACTCGCAATGCTGAGAACGCAAAACAGTAAAAACCGTTAACGATAAGCAAATTAACATCGAAGGCGAATTTTTAGCGAACGTCACATTATTGGTAAAGACGAAAAAATTCAAAGCTTATGTCTTAAAAAAATATCACTTACCTACTCGGATCGGACTGGATGCATGAATTGAATTTATGGAACCTGCCAATATCTACATTCTGCAGAAAAATTAAGAATCAATATACCAGCAGAATGAAATGTCTGATGCATAGCTTCGTTTACTGACTGTTCACGGACCAAGATATCACTAATATGATTAAAGCATATAAAAGAGGGGGGCTTTTGCTGCTAAGGCACCGCCGATTATCTACAAACCCTGAAAAAAATCCGAAAATTCGTGGTCCAGGATACATGAATTTTCCTTGGATTGTTAGAGGCCAAAAATCTCTAATTTTGTTTGTTTAAGAATCCATTAAAATGAAAATAAGCTTCATCTTGCATAATCAACTTTTATAAAAAAAATTGGGGTCATTTCGGACAAGTTCTTGCATTTAAACTGCATATTGAACCCTTGTTTAAAAATCTCCAGGCTTCAAGTGTTGAACAAGCTGCATTTTATAAGGAAAAATGTTTAAACTGTGTAGAATATTGTGCAGTGAGCTTCGACATTGCACAAATTGAAATGTCGTCAAATCGATGTTTCAGGATGATGCTCCACACCCTCTCGCACTCTTTCACTATTTTCATTTGTGATGACATTTCGAGGTCTGCCAGCTCGCGAAATATTAAGTACAGCTCCTTGGTCTTCAAATCGGCGCACAATATTTCGAATTGTGTTGTGACTTGGGCTATCTCTTACATGAAAATGCAGTCGATAAGCTCTTTGGGTCAAAAGATTTGACCCCTGATTATGGTAAAACAATCTCACAACTTGCGTACGTTGTTCAATGCTATATTTATTTATAGTTAATCTCCAAGATATTATCTGTAAAATATGTGAAACAGGAAAAAAATCTATAATGCTAAAATGACTCATCAGTGACCTTTTTGGACAGGATTAGAAATGTGATCTATATAATTCAAAGATCAAAATTCACACACAAAAGGCATTTGAACCAGATACACAAACGTATGACTGAGGACCAAGAAAAGTTGCCGTAGAAAAAAGTAGAGCTTATTGAAACCATATATACGGCACTTTAGATATTGAACCTCACCAAATCATACCAGAACCAGACGTTCGGGCAGGAAAAGAAAATCACCGAACCGTTCATGGTCCACCCAAAGAGGAAAAAATACCGATACACCCTACGGAGTTATAAGCTTGGAAGGGTGTTGTGGGGGACTAACCTATGTTACCTTCGAATAAACTATTCTAATATCAATAAATACCGAAAGACTAAGCCGTAAGGTGTAAGTCGATATCCGGTACTTGTACTGGGCTGGTCACTGAAGTGTAGTGTCTGCACAGATGCTGCACACAAATTAAGGGAAACCCTTCTATAGTAAGACAATTTTATTTTTGCAAAATGTCCCTTTTGAGGGGAGCTGGTTATTTCCCACATTAAACCGACATTGTGTCACATTTTGTTTCGTGGGGGGGAAAAAATAAATAATCAGTCCACATACGGTACCTGTACTGGGCTGGTCACTGACGTGTGGTGTCTGCACAGATGCTGCACTCAAACTAATTGTCCTTAATCAATGGAGGGGGAAACCCTTTTATACTAAGGCAATTTTATTTTTGAAAAATATCCCTTTTGAGGGGAGATGGTTATCTCCCACATTAAACCGACCTTGTGTTACATTTTGTTTCGTGGGAAACAAATGAATAACCAGTCGATATCCGTAGACCAACTTAGGTCGTTCATCGGCTACGACGAAAAGCCCACCTATTGCATACTTAAAAATACATGTTTTGTTTTATTTGTGGTGTTTTGTTTTTCTTTGTAACACTTGTAACACTTGTAACACATGTTACATGCTCAAAAGGGGGTCAATTTAGTAATATGTTCACCCCTGGAAACTTGTTATTAGGGAAAGTTATTATATTTTCATGTTCAACTTCCTGGAATGTAAGAAAACGTTTAAAACGTCTTACATGTAAATGATTTATTTGAAAACACGTCAAGCGTATAATTACTTGGTTATGAATAGCAATTTTTAGAATCGTTATGGAAAGATTATCCCATTATTATTTATGACAGAAAAAAAAACTGGTCTGATTGTGAAGCTATCAAAGGAATGAAAACACTATGCGCGCCATCAACTGTGTTAATATATTTCACATCCTACGTCATTTATTTAAATGCCTTTTTAATAGTATTTATATATTCTGTCGCTCGATCGTACTAAGGTCATTAAAAATATAAATTAACAGATTTATAAAAGACTAGACATTTTAGCCTGTTAATAACGGATAAAAGTTATAACCCGTTGATTTAAAATGAGAGCTTTATGCCAAAAATGATGAGTGAATATGGTTAATTTGTGCTAATTTTTGCATTAAATACTAATCCTTATTAATCCCTAACTGTGTATCAAACGGATACCATAATACTTAGTTTGCAGTATGTGATCATAACAGAGGTCTATACAAATTTTCAGTCAGATCAATCCAGTAGTTTCCGAAAAAACTTCTAGAGTAAATGTAATATTGTGGTTATTAATCCCTCTTAATCTTTGATCCTGCATAAAATCGATACCATAATATTCAGTTCGCTGCACCTTAACAATGCAAAAATCTATGCAAAATTTCATCCAGATCGGCTCAGTAGTTTTCGATAAAAGTGGGAAAGACAGACAGACTAAGAAATATATAGTACCTATTTACTATGCCTCCCCACGGGACAGAGTTAGACACCAGGGTCGTTTTTTAACGTGGAGAAAAGGTACAAAAATAAAAATTGTCTCAGTCGTGAAGGATTTCTCCTCCACCGAAAGAGAACAAGAAATAGAAGTGCAGCATCTGAAGAACAGATACTACACTTTAATCTTGTCCCGAAGGCCAAGATAGTATAGAAATACACATATATACAAAAGCAAAGATAGAAAGTTTTTCGTCGACATAAAAGTATTGGTACTATTGAAACTAAATTTGAAACCTTATTAGTTCGACTACATAATGTTATATAGTTATACATTTCAATGTGTTCTTATTAGTAAAGATAATGTATGTTCTTTTGTTTACATGCTATAAAGGATATGATTCTTAAGTGAGATGAGAGTCTTGTTAGAGTGTTTGTCTTGAGAGAGAGTCTTATTATATGGCTTCTTGTATCTTAGAGAGAGAGATGTTGTAAGAGTAAGAGAGATTTATTAAGAGGGATGTTGAAAGACTCAGAGAGAGAGAGAGAGAGAGAGAGATGTTGTTCATTTTATTGTAAGAGAGATTGCTCATTTATAAGAGACTTTGTTCATTTTATTACGATTCCTATATTTTAAAATGTTCTTTACTTAGACGTGTTGAGGAAGGAGAAAAAGGGGAAGCTCTTAGAATGATGAGATAGTGTTCACTGTTCAGACATTGTGTAGACATGAGATGTCGAGACGTGTATGTAATGACATTTTATAACACAAATATATAATACAATTTCACTTTACCTTTTTGTAAGAATCATAAGACAAGACGACGTTTTACAAAAAACACATGATGGTTTATTCTTCACACGACTGGCCGTGATTTCCATCATCAAGAATTCAAGGCTTCACATTTTAGTTTCAAAGTGACGTCTCGCTTCCTAGACAACTGACTGTCTCTCTCTGAGTTTCTCACTGACTGACTTCTTTTTCTCTAAAGTTTTTCTCTATCCCTAGAACTTTCTATTTTCCGTGATGTCATACACATATTAAAACATGTGCCTTCTTTCACGTGTTCTGGACATGCGTGTCCAAAACATTTCCTATTTCTACAAAAGGAATTTTAACCTATGCTCAGTAACCTATTGTTCCAATATGTTAAAAACATTATCTTATAAGCTGCATTCTTTCAATTTAAAATTTCATAACAAACTTGACAGTTCACATTCTTTTCTTGAAATATTTTATCTCTATTCTACAAAATCGTTTGATTTACATTTTTAAATTCTCACACGTAATCTATTTCTAAACCTAAATTACGAGGTTCGAATTTCGTCTATTGCTATTTCATTTTCATTTTAACTAAACTCTCTATTTTTATACTTACATGAAAAGGGGACAGCCCTTATCATGTAACAATAACACAAAATGATAATGCGCATGTTCAAACAAAACGACTATATAACAATTAGCCCATGAACTGTCGCAAGAAAAATACTCTCAGAATGTCTGATGTGTACATCTTTAAAAGGCAAAACAATCGCATCAAGAGCAAGCAAATCTCCTCCAGCAAACCAACGAGCGCCATGAACTACTTATTCGAATCTCAAACTTCAGCATCGCCAGTATTGCCGGGAACAGCAACAACAACAACAACAACAACAACAACGAACAACAAACACATAACTACTACTGCTGATAAATTAACTGACGCATACATCTCTATCGGAAAAATATTCTGTGTACATAAAACATTCACTAAAGGCAATCACATACACACACACTCTCACTCTAACATGATGCAAATGTAACCACACGCAAAAAACAGCCATAATTTCTCTAAATAAATAAGTTTCCAATCCCTTTTATCGTAATTTATTCGCTTTGTTTTATTGTGTTCTATTTTTGTTTATTCGATAATATTAAATATAGTTTTCTTTATGACCTTTTGAATCATCTTCAGTATATCTACTCAATTTGTCCAGATCTATCAATCCGATCAGTGGAATCGAGTGAGCTCCGTAATATGATAAAGATGAATTATATAACAAAAAAGTTTGATTTTACAAAAAAAAAAAAAAAAAAATCCTTATTATAGGTTAATGACTATTAATCAATCGAGTGTCAATATTTATTCGACGCATGCCGATATAAAACCAACGTAAGAACATACCCAGACACATCAAGTACCTTTGTGTGAAATTAAAAAAAAATTGGTCCAGGCCTTTCCGAGACCATAGGGGCCGAACTCACGCACATACACGAACACAGACGAAGTTTCTTTATATAATAGATTAGCAGGGTGACCCGACGTTACTCGGGATTGAATGATGATCAACGAATGTTTTACACTCCCATATTTTTATTGTCATCGAAATCGGTGAAATAACCAATTTATCGATCAAATATATTGTCTGCTATAGTTGGGGACATATTGCGGTGAACTGGGAGGAAGCTTCACATGCCTCCACGCAGTGACTTAATAGTCTACATTGCACTGTAGAGAATCTACTATTAATTTGATAAAATTATTTTTATATATAATGGTTTGAATTAAGGTTTAAAACGCAGAAGTCAAGTATCATGATACAATTGTGCTCTAAACAGAAACATTTATTTCAAACGCGGCTCTGTCATATCAAAGAACTTAGTGTTATTTTATATGTCTGGCCTTTCTACTTGTGTGGTCATAATGGCTTGAATTTAAGTTTAAAATGCAAAAGTCAAGTGTAAAGGTTCAATTGTGCCGTAAACAGAAGCATTCATTTCGACCACGTCCCTGTCACATCAAAGAATGTACTGTTGATATTATATATCGGGCCTTTCTGCTTGTGTGCTAGTAAAACTTCTCAAATACACCTGTGATGTAAGATGTTAACTTTAGTCAAAATCGCTTGTTCCTTCTTTTATCGGAGTTTTTCGATTGTCGATACTTATCGAGGACATTCCTAAACAAAACCATAAGAACGCTGCCAGATACGTAATGTAAATTTGTATGAAATTTTTAAAAATCGGTCCAGCGGTTGCAAACTCCATAGGGAACGAACTCTCACATGCACAAAGACAACGTTCCTTTTATATAATAGTAGGTATAGAGATAGATACGTAAATAAAAAAGTCAAGGGAGATAATCCTGAGTTCACAATATACTATAAAGGAGACTGTTTTTAAAATGATTACTTCAAATTGTTGCATATATCTCTCCTTCACCATAAAATTTTAGTATTCTTTGCAAAAATGTCAATTTATAATATTCCAGTAGACAAAACCAATGATTTCATCTTATTTTCTAGCGTTCCTTTATTTGTTTAAAGTTTAAAATGTGAAATATTTTTAAATATCCCAAATATGGTAGTTGACGTTGCGACATGATCTCCCTTTTGGAGAAATGTGAACTTAGAATTATCTCCCTTAATATCTTTCTGGATTTGTTTATGATTGTTATCTATATATACACGTGCTATATATCTCACAGAAGTTTGGTTGTATTATAATTACAATCTTCCTTCGTTGACGTTCTCGGAGTACTGATGCCTACTTAAGAAAGGAGCCGACGGCTATTTCCGTAAAATATATTCATTTTATCTTAAATATAAATAATCTTAGTTTAGTGTTTCTCCTTATCAGATCATGCCCACGTCTTGATTAATATTCTCAGAACTTTTACTCTAAAATTTAAAAAATTCTAAAAAAAAGCTCAACAGGACTGAAAGTTTTGGAAAATGCGATTGCAGGTTCGTGGATGGCTTGCAAGCCTCCTCTCTGGGTAGAAAAAAAGAAAAAAGAAAAAAAAAAGAAAAGAAAAAAAAACGAATACTCTTTATTTGCGCCAACTTCAGTTTTCCTTCAAGGAACTAAACAGAACAACAGATTCTAAATTCAGTTGTGAAGACCGCTGTATGTCGCCAGCCTGTGCAACATGAATTACACAGCGAGTGAACATAACCATTTCGGGCCTCTACTCGGGCGGTTCTTGCTCCCAGGACGGGAACTTCCTCAGTCGCATTTCAGATATTAGCTTGTATTTGGTATCCTATTTCGAGGTTGTATTAAACTAATGGCTCGATGTATTTTTTTCTGTTTAGCAACGGAACCATTCTTGCAGTTTTCGTAACTACACAAGTCCACATGATTCGTTGTTATGGTCATGAATACCGCAACTTTATCCGGGTCTTGCTTAGCGCCGCTTATCCAACCCTTAACTCAACCAGTCTCTCAAAACTACGTCGTCCTTCTTAATACACACCTTGTTCTTTTCAGAACAATGAAGAACGATAATATTTGCAAATACCCTCGTCCTTCTCCAGAAAACACTATTCTTTTCAGGACAATTTCTGTTTCAGCTCGGCGAGATGTTCTTCAACTTCAGTGCAATGACCACACTTGACCATTGTCATTGCAGATGCGAGCCGAGCATTCAACGTCAATATGGTTATTTTTATACACTTTTTAAAAACTCTTTTCCACCCCAAACTAGGCATATTGCCTCTTGGACATTAGGAGTTACTATTTGGGATCATGTCTACAATGACAGTATCTAAGGAATTGATCAGAGAAATTTTTATTCACATTACATTTAAATTTCTGCATGGAAGGAGACAGGGACGGAACTTTAAAGTATAGGAGTTTCTGGGAGGGGGGATTATTAGAGTAGAATGCTTTCCGGCGTCTACTAACCTCTTCAGTGAATGGATGAGATTTTGTGTTTGTCGGGTTAATTAGATGTATTTACGTCGATGAGGTTCAACTCAATTTTTGTGTTTTCCACCCATCTTATTTTCTTTGCATTTAAAAGTTTAAAACTGACCATCATAATCGACCCCTGCAATATTCCCCCTAAACCCAACCTTTCCTCAACGTTAGGAGAGCAACTTTGTTGAATGTCAGAGTTACCGAGCAAACGAGGCTCTGATAAAAATCCAGGAGGAAGCAACATAAGAATACGGCGTATTCTAGTCGTTCTGCCTCTGTATATTGTAACTGAAGGTTTGCCGCGTACAGAACCATAAATCTTTGAAGTGAAAATTGACTTATTTGTGCGGAGTAAACCCAGCAATCCTGCGTGTTAGCGAATAGCTGCGACAACCTAGACCGGACGATTCTGATGCACAATATTCATTATCTCTATGCAGAAGCCTGACTACAGCAACATTAACAACATCATCATCAACAACAACTCTTGAAACAATAGACGTTCAAAGACACAGGAACTTCTTTAAAATTTTTCATTCGCTTTTAGATGTTTGATGAAATATTAATTGTAAAAAAGTAAGCGAAATTTTATTCTTGCAATGAAAGTAACCAAATTCAATACTTTCCCCGCCTACGTACTCAGAGATGAATAAGCGAAACACTCTCCGTTATTACATTAATGTGACTTACACGGATAAATAAAGAAGATCAATGCATTTCTCTCTTCGGTGATGTATTATTGTTTGCTAATGGCTTGTGGGTAAATTCTGTTCTATTAGGTTCTTAATAACAAAAAGGGGATTTACGTCAGCACTTCCGAATCGTTCCAGTACAATTGGGTAGGCACGTATGTCAAAGTATATTTTATGGGCACAGCTGTGCGAGGTTGGCGAAAGAGTATGTGGAGGGATAGAGGAACGTGATAGTCTTCTATTTCGTTTCGCGTCTCGGACACCTTTACGCAAGTTACAGTCCTTAAATCTGTTTTTTTTTTCTGAACTCTTTCTATATTTTTCGATTTTTATTTCTTCTGCCTATCCTACTTTTCAACCCCATCAACTACTCAGGCTGTCTATTCCAATCCGACCATTACTATGACTGTACACAATATTCAGTGGCCCCTATAAAGCCTCCTATTTCACATTTTTATGTCTAATGTAATATCTAAAAACATATTTAATAAAACTGAATATTTATATTTTTTCTGGGTTTATTTTTTTTTAAATATGAATATCTCTAATTTTTTTATTTCTTTTTTTCAATTAAGATATCTTCGGCATGATCTATATATTAATACGATAGCGTGTGTGTTCTTTTGTGTGACACGCTTTCCGGCAAATTTCATTGGTTGAGATTTAAGAACACACAGCCTATCGTATTAATATATAGATTATACTAAATGTAAGTTAATGGATTTGATGATTGTTTAATGAGATCACAGGCATAATCTCCACCTTCTTTACGATGATGATAATCTGACGTATTTACTTCCGGTGATTACGTCCTTATCTTCTGTTAAAAAAGATGCATATAGTTATGATGTACTACATTGACATATGATGTCATACTCCAAAAATCACATGGATGTATTGCTGATTCAAAAAATCAGTTTAATGGATCAGTGCACGCTACGGGCTTATTTGTTACATTCCCAAAATCACGTAAATATATGAAGTAATCCTGAGTTGATGTTTTCATCCTTAATGTCCTCATGGCAGTAATTGCAAAAACTCTTCGTAAGGAGGGGGGGGGCTAAAGTCACTGGAATGCTGAAACTGATACTACACGCAGAAATTCCTGTTGAAGTAATGGTTGCCTAATCCTTAACCGTGTTAATGTTTTTATGTATTAATTTCGGAAAACTGCTGAAACAGTGTATGATTTAAACATTACTTTATTTCAAGTATATTTTTAACAGTGGGGTGGGATATAAGATGTTAGTCCCGGAAATGGCTACACCCATTTACGTTTAAGATATTACTTTATTTAACGTATATTTTTAACGGTGGGGTGGGGGATAAGAAGTCAATCCTGGAAATGGATGAAACAGTTTACGATTTAAACATTACTTTATTTTAAGAATATTTTTAACAGTGGGGTGGCGGACATGAAATTAGTCCCGGGATTGGAGGAGATAAGTGGAAATATATACTAGCAGAGTACCCAGCGTCGGACAAGATTAAATGAGATAGGTGGAAAACATAGTAGCAGAATACACAGCGTCGCCCGGGCTCGAATGAGATAGGTGGAACATATATACTATGTGAGTATCCGAGATTGTAACATATCGAAGAATCATGAAAAACGACGAAATGTGAATAAATTGATTGGCGTGCTTGTAATGAAATAATCAACCCAGGCAATATATAAAGTTATTATTTTAGTAAGCGGGAGGCGATTATTTGGGTCAAATTATGAAAAATTATTGTCAAATTAGTAACATATCACAGAATGATAAAAAATGAGAGAAATGAGTTAAATGATTAATTTGTTTATAATGAAATAATCAGCCCATACAATACATCAAAATTATAAATTTGGTAAGAGGAGGATGATAATATTGGTTTAAATTATGAAAAATGATTTCGAAATTAGTAACTTACCCAATCATTATGAAAAATGATAAAATGTGAGTTAATTGATTCGTGTGTTTGTAATGAAATAATCAGCACAGGAAATATATCAAAATTATTATTTTAGTAAGGTCGGGCGATAATGTGGTCAAAATTGTGAAAAATGATTGTCGAAATTAGTAACATATCCGAGAATTATGAAAATGATGAAATGTGAGTTAATTGATTGATATGTTTGAAATAAAATAATCAGCCCAGACAATATATCAAAGTTATTATTTTGGTAAGGGGGCGATAATGTTGGTCCAAATTATGAAAAATGATTGTCGAAATTAGTAACATGTCCAAGAATTATGAAAAAGGATGAAATACGAGTTGATTGGTGGGTTTGAAATAAAATCATCAGCAGAGACACAGTATCAAAGTTAGTATTTTAATAAGAATGGGCTACTTATGTGGGTATAAATTATGAAAAATGATCGTCGAAATTAGTAACATATCCAAGAATTATGAAAAATAATTAAATGTGAGTTTATTAATTGGGTTGATTGTAATGAAATAATCAGCCCAGACAGTATATCAAAATTATTTTTAGCAAGGGTGACGATAATGTGGTCAAAATTATGAAAAATAATTTTCGAAATTAGTAACATATCCAAGAATTATGAAAAATGATGAAATGTGAGTTAATTGATTGGTGTGTTTGAAATAAAATAATCAGCCCAGACAATATATCAAAGTTATTATTTTAGTAAGGGGGGCAATACAGTTTTAACAAAAGGGCTATAATTATATGATGGTGTCTTCATTCATGCTGAACGCACACAGAATGCCCAGCAGCAATATATTACATAATGAAAGATGCCGCTGTGGAATTTCCACAGGTCCCGCTAGTAAATAATTATTTGAACAGTAAAACACAACATTATAACAAATCTATATAATAAAAAATAAAGCTTATCTATTTCTCGAATACTGTCATCGATAACTTTGAATCTTATAAATCAATTGAATGAATATCGATTTTTCTTTTTTGTTGTACTATGTTTTTAACAAGAAAATGTATTTCACTATAATTTTTTGTAAATTCTTTTTCAAAATATTCTGTACAATTAAATCTTTTTTGTTCTCACCAACGAATGTGAATTAAAACGCTGCCACCTTGAGTTTCAGCATCAACTGAAACTACTCGTAGTAAACGCCAAGTAATACATTTTGGTATTTATTACTAATAACGGTTAACTAATATAGTTTTATACAGATAGAAAAAGAGATTGAAAATAGTAAATCTATGGAAAGTTTGCAATTTCACTGTCGCCTTATTTGACGCCACACGTTTTCCGTAAAACATTGAACCTTCCTTTCGATTCAATTGTTATAACATTCGCATTACAGTTGTTGCGTCGTTATATTTTTAAAACAAACTCCTTCCGGACAAGTGAACCTAGCGACGCTTTTAACACGTCTTCACCACAAGAACGTCCACTCCATCTCAATCACAGGTCGTCATTAAGATAAGTCCCCACAGTGAACTCCGGTAAAGTAGGGCTCCGTTTTCCTGAAAAAAACATTTTCTTTGAGATACGAAAAGAGACTGAAACTTTAATGCTGTTTAGAATTCAAAGAAGAAACCATTCCATTTTCTAAAATGTTTGCTAATGCAACATGTATTTCACCGTCGATGGTAGGTCGTTTCGTAACTTCGTCAGTTTCCTGAAAGAGTTGGATTTGGCGTTTTTATAGTGCACTCTAATTCGCAAGCACATATTGTGGAAAATACCGAAGCGATTTCACAAATCAATCCATATTGTTATCACAGCAGGAAATACAAATCAAGGTTTTCTTTTACAATTACAGATTATTTCAGCAGTTTTGCATTGATAATAAAGTTTCTGCGTTTATTACTGAACACAGAAAGTCAGTAGCTGCGAAAGAGAAACTTTCTGGAATATTCGTATTAAGTGTTTGATACAGCTGTAGAATACTTTCAAAATTTTAACTATTGGTTTTGTGAATATCTTAAAAACATCAATGCTTGATTTTTCGTGTGTATCTTAAATCATAATTACTTATTTTTCGAATATGTTTAAAAAATGAAATTAATTTGCAATTTTTTCGTGGTGCGCTCCTTACAGATAATAATGAACTCATCTTCTTATTATAAAGACCAGGAGAATATACCTTTCAGTGTTATGTAGGAGTAATGCACACTTAGCACCCATACTGACATCTCATCACTCTTTTTATTTGTTGTATTTGTTTTTCTGTTCAATATATTTTGTTTCCACTAAATACCGAGTTGTGTTATTCTTTCGGGCCCTTATTGATTCACAACCAGTTGCAAGAAGATTATACTAACCTTATCAAAGCAAAAACTTACCAACTCCACCTTCATGCTTGTATGTACGTTATATAAATGGAACTAATTTCAGTTCCCCAGCCTTTGCGAATATACATTGAAACGAGAGGATATCAAATGATAATCTTCAAAAGTGCTGTGCTCTCATAGAGGAATTGCAGAGACAATGATTTCATGATCTTTTAGTG